>NW_022986994.1:0-1805 GCF_010093935.1 Zasmidium cellare ATCC 36951 | reverse complement strand
AAACCTTACTCTAGACTTAGTATTAGTTAAGATAAATAGCTAAGGATGTCTAAGAGTAGTTACTAGGGTTACAGTACCTATAGTATTAATATAGATTTTATCTAGAGCTATATTTAGGATTAGTCTCTTCTCTCTTAAGACCTTTCTTTAAGCTCTAGAGAGTTTATAGGTCTTATAGTACTCTAGGGTAGAGATATTAATATTCTCTATACCCTAAGTATATTACTTAGTTAGGTTAAGGATTTTCCCTCTAATATAGCTAAGCCTCCTATACTAAAGTCTAGTTATAGCTATAGGATTAGTAATAGCTAGAGCTATAATATACTATACAGATCTTAAGGTCTGTTTATTAGGGGCTAGGAATTAGACTCCCTAAAGGATATCTATATCTAGGATTTAGGTAACTTAACTAATTGTCTTACTATCCTTAACAAGATCTACAGAATACTAGTACTAGGTAATATTAGCTTTGCGCTTAAGCCTACCCTTAGACACTAGATTGCAGTATAAGTATAGTAAGTATAACGCACCTATAAGTTTAATTACAGTACTAACTTCTTTCTTAGTAGTGAGGTGAAGTTTAACAGTACCCTTGTATATATAGCTTAACTTTCTAACTGCTTAAAAGAAGTTTATAGGCGCTTTTAAGCGCTCTATACTCTTAAACTATAATTTCTTGTTAAAGAAATAATACGAAGTTCTAGAATTAAATATAATACTGTTAGATATAAGGCCTTTCTACCTAGTACTAGCTGCAGTAACTACTGCACTAGACATGCTAGAATCCTCACTTTTACTAATTATCTCTAGATTAGAGTTATTATCTTAAAGCGCTACAGTAGCGCTCTTCTTATAGCTAGATCTCCCTCTACTCTTAGAAGATCTATCCTTATTACTGTTCTTATTAGATTTCTTATTCTTCTTCTAGGTATCTTACCTGTCCTTAGCTACCTACTACTCTAGAGCTTTTTTAGGGTAAGCTATCTAGCAGTTCTTAGGGCTATATTTACCTTTCCTACACTCTTTACAAGTTTTATTACTTACTCCTACTGCTCTAGTAGGCCTTCTAAGTCCGGGTTAAGATAGTAGAGCCCTCTTAGCTCTTAGGCTAGAGATTAATTATTCTAAGGTATAGTTCTTAGGCCTGTAGGCCTGCCTCTATATTCTTGTCTATTCTAAGTATCTTATTCCTCCTATTAGGATCGGTTCGTTAATCCTAGAATCTTACTTAGCGCAGGTACTAAGCTCAAGTCCTTAGTTAGAGCTCGTTAAAGGGAGAGAGTCGATAGACTACTAAGATAATCTTGAGGTAGAGGTTTAGGTATAATTATAAACTAAATAGTAAGATTAAATAGTAAGTTAAACGCTATTATACAAAGCACAATGCCGTTCCTATATATAAAGGAGATTCGTCCTCTATATAAGTAGTCTAAGCAGTCTAAACACTAAGCAGTCTAATTAGTCTAAGTAGTCGGGCGCTTAGTCGAGCCTTAGCCCCTAATACTTAGTTCGGATTACGTGCCGGGCTATACTAGCGGAACGTGTCCGTAACACTTAGTCGAGCCTTAGCCCCTAATACTTAGTTCGGATTACGTACCGGGCTATACTAGCGGAACGTGTCCGTAACACTATCCCCTCTTTAGCCTAGCTCCGTCCCTAGAGCTTTATAAGCGTAACGTCCTCCTATTTTACTCTCGTTAGAGATGTCTTCTACTTCCTCTAAACGACGAAAACGCCTAGTATCCGAGATCGAATCCGAAGGTATCGAAATAGCGCCCTGTTCTAACTATCGAAAGGCGAAGGTG
>NW_022986993.1:0-253548 GCF_010093935.1 Zasmidium cellare ATCC 36951 | reverse complement strand
AGAGAGTCGGTAGACTACTAAAATAATCTTAAAATAGAGGTTTAGGTATAATTATAAACTAAATAGTAAGATTAAATAGTAAGTTAAACGCTATTATACAAACAATAATATCGTTCCTATATACAAAGGAGATTCGTTCCTCATCTAAGCAGTCTGGGTAGTCTGATTACTAAGCAGTCTGATCAGCCTGAGCAGTTAGGCGCTCGGTTGGGCTTTGGCCCCCAATGCTCAGTTCGGGTCACGTGCTAGGCTGCGCCAGCGGAACGTGTCCGTAACACTTTATCGTCCATGGGCATAAAGGGTAGGAGGTCAAGATGTCTGGGAATTGTTTGCCTACTGTAGCAATTCAACAACAACTATTAGTACTCCAGAATCAAGATCAAAGGACCCTTTTTATAAGCTTTTTCTGTCAATACAAAAGTTCAGTAGTAACTCAAGTCCCCATCCCTCGATCGCCTCGATATCTCATCGCACGAAACAGTACCCAGTATTCCATTCGCCTTCGCTCTCCAGACCATCCCAATCCCTCCTCAAAACACTTACCTCCGACCCCTCACAGGATTCTGCATCACCCCTATCTCCCCGTCAGCTCGTCCCCACACTCACATAGACCTGGCAACGAACAAAAGAAAAGAAACTTACAAGTATGATACGCACTATACGCCGCCTGCAGCAAACAGCCCCTCTCCTTCTCCCCAAGTTTCTTGGTCCCATCTCCCTCCTCACAGAGGACCTTCAGATTCCGCTCGAGCATCTTCTCGAGCCCGTCCTTCAGTCGCAGAAGCTGGGCTTTCGAATACAGCCCCTGGTGTCGTCCGACGATCTCGACTTGGACGGAGGAGGTGGGGAGGGAGATGCTGCAGCGAGCGATCTGTTCGATCGTCTCGCGCTTGCCGTTCCAGACGGGTCTGGGGTGGTACCCGATGTTGAAGACGATGGTGCTGGGTCCGGGGGTGCTGCTGAGGCTCTTGAGGAAGAGGGTGGTTTCGAGACAGTGTTGGAGACTTGTTTTCTTGCCTGGGGTCTTCTCGTAGCAGTAGTACAGATTGAAGACCGTAGACTGGTAGAAAAGTGGCAGGGCGTCTTTGCGCAGCAATCGACAGCTGAGTGTCAGAGGTGGCTGAGTTGGGAAGGTGAGAGAAGAGGGGAATTCGGCCATATAGAACTCGTAGATCCTCTCGCGCAGTTCCGGCGGGGGGGGGGGGGGGGGGGGGGGGGGGGGGGGGGGGGGGGGGGGGGGGAGATCCACGAACTTCTCGAACTTCTGCTCTTCGTCTGCTTTCTCAAGTACTTCCACGCACTCGGCTCGACGGGGCGTCTCGCCGGACGACTGCAGACGTCGGTCACGGATGAAGCGCTGGAGTTCCTCGAGGCTGATGGCTTCGCTTTCGTATGGTAGGGAGCCGCGATCGGTGAGGTTTTGCTTTGTGACGAGTTGAGACTTGGGTGTGTAGCGGGTTACGATGCGGCCTTGTTTCTGGACGTGTTCCAGGATGTCTGCCTTTTTCTTGCAGTACCACTGGCTGAGGCGCCAGTATCCGTCGTACTGGGGGTATTCGGATAGCATTGTGTTTTTGTTGAGGTGGTGCTGTTAGTGAGATGTTGGATAGGAAGATGTTCGAGTAATAGTATTTCGATGATGTCGATGTCAAGACGATTGTTAGTTGTCAGAAGTGCCTCGAAGTTTTTGTTCTTCAGTGGCCTCGATGCGCACGTGCCTGCTTTCTGATTCACATGCAGCGCTTGTAGTCGTTAGCCCTCGGCTCATAATAGTAATATACTTATTCAGTTCTGGTTGACCTAATAGCATCTGAATGGATGAAAGCCTTTTGCAAAGGGGTTTGGTGCAATGTATCCAAGAGCTTTGCCTACTTAGTTTTACTTGTACTGTGTTAGTGCCATTCGACACACCCTTGAGATTCTCAAATGGTGCGCTTACCAGTTGTGTCAAAGAGCACTCACAATTTCCACCTAGTATCAATACACGCCAAAAACACCCTCCGAGCTTCTAGCACCCTCAAAACCTCCTTCCAACTCATCCTCTTCCTCACCCTTTCCACCAGCATAAACATTCCCTCTACAACCACACTATTACGATTCGCCCAGAACCCCTCCCTCCTCTCCGGCGGCGCACATCGCTTCAAATACACCATCTCA
Source organism: Zasmidium cellare ATCC 36951 (assembly GCF_010093935.1). Taxonomy (NCBI): domain Eukaryota; kingdom Fungi; phylum Ascomycota; class Dothideomycetes; order Mycosphaerellales; family Mycosphaerellaceae; genus Zasmidium; species Zasmidium cellare. The sequence goes on along the minus strand of NW_022986993.1, from coordinate 251,391 downwards.
AGCCATTTGACCAAATTCGCCCAGTTCGGTTGCCCGACATACGTCAGCACCAAGTCCTCAGGCCTCCCATACACGCGCTGGTACCGCAAAAACCTCGCATAAGGCTTGACGTCGTAATTCAGCGCAAACACCCGAAACTTGTTCTTTCGGAAGTAGATCGGGATGGTCTCACACCGGGTCTGACGACATACGCGGAATAGAGCGGGTGGGTGGACTTTGAGGAGTTGGCCGCCGCGGTTGGGATGGCGTCTCTGGCTGAAGGAGATGTAGGGTTTGTTGAGGTTGACACGGTTGGGTGAGATGAGGCAGAGTGAGTAGATCTCGATGCGTAATTCTGCCGGGAGTTTGAGGAGAGGCGAGTTGGCGTTGTGTTTGGCGGTTTTGCGAGGGTCGTTCCAAGTTTGAGCGCCCATTGTGTAGAGTCGGCGGGTGTTGATGAAGGCTTTGAGCGGAAGATGGTATGTTTGTTGGCTCAGTCGAGTGTTTTGTCAAGAGATGGAAGAGTTCTGCGAGTCTTCTGCTCACTTTCATCCATGACGAGGGAGGTATGTTCCAGAGCCATGGAAGCTGTCCGAGTCTATTTTGGAAGAAGCTTCAACATTGAGCAAAGGCACGTACACGAACCCTTCATAGACTCTAGTATTTGAGTCCACCTCCTCGATCAGACTGCGAATCAAAATGGCTGGCTTTGGATACTGCTCGTGTCAATTTTCCTTCTTCCTGTCCACCGCGACTTTCTCTTCATCCTCATCCTCCAAATGCGTCAACCTCTTGAACAACCAAAACATGCTGTTGATCCAGAAGTAATAAAATAAAGTCCAGAGACAAGTCCGAACAGACACTGGCAGTATCGATCTTCTCGCACCCTCATCGAACGAGTCCCAGAGCTTTGCTAATGCCTCAGGATCATCGGTGATGATCCCATCCAAGCCTCTTCGCGCACACCACTCAATCTGATCTTGATCACTGACTGGCCATGCTATGACAGGAGGAGGCCCTGCTCTCGTCTTGGAATCCTTAACGAAGCGTCTTCCGCCCGGAGCCAGCATTGTGTAGATCATGAGAGCCACTCCCATGTGAGAGGCCTGTACATTGCGCTTTGCGTGGCCGAGGTGGTATCCAATGTGCATGGCGGAGAATCCTCGTAGATGCTTGGCTACTAGAGGTATCTGTCTCGCTGCCCAAATGCCCATCAAGATGCGTTCGTTCCATGGCAGGTCAGGGGGTGCCTGTACACTGTCGATCGTGGACCTAGTCAGTCGAATGACATTCTCGGCCTTACCATCCAGTTTAATGTCGAGGAGAAGCCATATCTTCGTCCTTCCTGGTTGAAGAAGGAATTCCAGCAAGTCTTGAAGACGTACTAGGGGAACATGAGGTGGATCCACAGTCCTGAAGTCCTTGATCTCATCCCATGTGCAGTCGAGGATCTTCTTGTCGTGGCCGAACCTCTTGAGGTCTCCATGATGATTCAATACGACCACCCCATCCTTCGTGAGACGAACATCGGTCTCTAAGGCAGAAGCGCCGGCTTTGATGGCTTCCTCGAATGCCAGCAGCGAGTTTTCAGGATAATTGCTCATGTATCCACGGTGGGCTATGATTTGTGGAAGAGGTCTTTGCTCGCCATCTGCCCTAGGCCAAGTCCTGGCCTTTGCGAATTCAGGAACCGGGAATGTGTAGTCTTGCAGAATGTCGGTCGGCATGTCCAGTCTATCGACATCGAGGGGCGTGACGACAGTTGCTTCATCGGCCACCACTTTCAGACCAGAGCTTGCGGCCATGTTGTCGGCTTCGAGCGGCAGTCAACAGCTGGTCCGGACAGAGGTGGCGAGCGGGCTTGAGAAGACCGCTCCGAGCACCGTATGGAAGACAGCTTTGATTCTGAAGGCCAATGTGACAGAAATGGATGTTTTGTATACACTGTTGTAATGTTTACAGTCGACTCCATGAATGGCGTGAACCGGGAACATGCTCCGGAATCCATGTCGCATAATAGGCCTCTTTCGCTGTAGCGCCGTGGCCGGCTTGTACGAAACAAATCGATTGCAGCTTGAGACTAGAAACCGCGTGTATGAAGGTGATCTGAGCTGCAGATGGAACAAAAAGCTCGAGAACGTACCTGTTCGCATTCTACATTCGATTCCTTCAAATGCCAGGACAAACACGCAGGAGGAGTAGACTCAAGCCCAGCCGCCAGATTCGCCCTTCTTATGACCCAACAAGGTACGAGAGAAGCTATTTTATGGAGTATCCACAGAGAGGCCCCACGTATGAGGAGAGATACTGACCTGAGTAATGCTGAGAAGCTGTAGCAGAGCATTCAACTCCGTCCGAGCTGGAGAAGAGGTGATGTTGAAGGCAAGCTTTCCGCCCCGGCCGCAACAGCCACAACCCCTGCATCAATCGACGATGAAGATATGACCTCACCTCTTCGACACACCACAAGGCCACATCTTCGAGAATTATTTGTAACGTCAGAGACATCGATCTGACGCAGTATCGATGCACCAATGGCACTGTACCGGCTTTGACTCCGGACGGACGAATGCCAGATCTAGATTCCGAGCACATGTAGGAGCACAGAGCTCAGAGCATGGCAAGTACAGATCTCGATACTTAAGACTCAGATTTCGCCTTCATTTCTACATTTCCTTTCGTCGGTATTGTTTTACCTGTGAATTCTTAGTACAGTTGCCAAGATGGATACCGAAAATGAGAACAAGAAGCACAGAACTACTCCAGAGTACGCTGAATACCAGCGAGAGAACTTTTGGGCGAGCAACGAAGGAAAGACTCCAGTCTTCAACACCGGTATCTCACTGACAGCACGTTCAGCTACGCCACTGATCTCTGACACGACGCTCACCAGATCCGAACAAACTCGAAGAACTAGCCCATGAGAAGCTCAGCCAAGGCGGCTGGTACTACGCCTCATCCAATGCCGGCGAATCCCTCACCCACCTGGCCAACCGACAAGCCTTCTACAGACACAAGTTAATCCCACGAATGCTGGTCGACACCAACAAGCGCGACACCAAAGCCGAGATCTGGGGCCACAAAGTCAACGCCCCCATCGGCTTCTCCCCCATCGGCATCAACAAAATCTACAACCCAGCCGGCGAACTGCCCGTAGCAAAAGTCGCAGGCGAGCTAAACCTTCCCTACTGCCTCAGCACAGCAGGCTCGCAACCCATCGAAGACGTAGGCAAAGCCAATGGTGACGGTCCGAGATTCTTCCAGCTGTACATGCCACACGACGACGAACTCACCATCTCCCTGCTGAAACGCGCGCACGACTCCGGCTTCACCGCTTGCATTTTGACTGTGGATACTTGGCAACTCGCCTGGCGCCACGACGACGTCAACACCTCCAACTACGCCTTCTACCACGGCATCGGCGCAGACCTCGGCCTCTCCGACCCGGTCTTCCAGAAACGCCTCGCGGAAGAAGGCATCGATCCCAAAACACAACCCAACGAAGCCGGCGCCAAGTGGATCGATAACGTCTGGCACGGCCGGGCGTGGACGTGGGAGAAGATGCCGTGGTTGATCAAGACGTGGAAGGAGATTAGTGGGGGCAAGCCTTTTGCTATCAAGGGGATCCAGAGTGTCCAGGATGCGAGGAAGTGTGTGGAGATTGGGTGTGATGGGATTGTGGTGAGTAATCATGCCGGGAGGCAGGTTGATGGGGCGGTGGCGAGTTTGGATGCTTTGGAGAAGATTGTTGATGGTGGGTACAAAAACTTATCACTGGTTTGAGTCTCGTTGCTGACGGTCCCCGTAGCTGTCGGCGACAAAATCTACATCATGTTCGACTCAGGTGTGCGAGGCGCCGCAGACGTCGTCAAAGCGCTTGCTTTGGGCGCCAAGTTCGTCTTCGTTGGACGTCTGTGGGTATGGGGCTTATCGATTATGGGCGAGCATGGCGTGCGACACGTTATGAAGTCATTGCTAGCGGATCTGGATATCTTGATGAATGTGGCAGGCATTCAGAGCATTGACCAGCTGGATAGGAGTTGGCTGGAGAGTCAGCCGAAGAGTTATGCATTGATACCGGAGAGGAGTAAGCTTTGAGTAACGTTGGTAGAGAAGGAAAGCAGGCATGCATTGTTGGGTTCTTCGTCTTCAAGGCGAGTCCGTTCTCCTATTCGACTCTGATACGCTGTAATAGATCCGGCAAGAGTCCTCAGACGACTTCGAAGGTTGGCCTGCTTGTGATGTCTCATTACCGTGTAAATCCTTACGGAATGATGTTCATCAAACAACTGTATCCTCCAGCTTTCTCCTCGCCGCGTAGACACCCTCGATGGTCAACTCCTTCTTCCTCTGGCTCTCTTGATTGAAGAAGTCGGAAAGCGCGACCTCAATGCTTCTCGTTCTCGCATTTTGCAACATGAATCCTTTGAAACGTTTCTTAACCTGCACTCCCGCCTTCTCGCTCTTCTTTAGTTGAATGTCGATCTCGTGGCCCATGTAACTCGCGCTGCTCCCTAAGGAGCATGCAATATGAAGACTGTGGATCTCCGCCAAACTCTTAGGGGCGAGAGAGTTGAGGAACAACTGCGAATCATTGGAGAACTTCAAGATCTTCCTGTCCTTGCGCTGCTGTTGCTGCAAATGAAGCTGGATCTGGCACCCGTGGTAGAAGATAGGCAACGACTCGGTTCTCAGTAGTTTGTTGACCTTTGCAATCGGCGGTTGTGCTGGTACTTGCAGCTTCTTGGGCAGGCTGGCTACATAATGCTCATAGACCAGACAGCGTAGCTTAGCAGAGAGGTCGAGGAATCCCGGGAAGGTGGCAGATTCATCAGCTGCCTCCAACAGTCGAACTAGCCGCTTGTGATCGCCATCTCTGACTTTTCTTCGAGACGGAGCGGCCGGGGCAGTCGCGAGTCGGCGCTGGATGGCAAATGTGCGTAGCTCGTTGACATTGCAATTGCGATAGTTGAGTTGCTGGCGGGAGATCCGGTGGAAAATGGCGATGAGGTAAGTCTTGCGAGAATTGGTGGGGATGTCATCGTAGTCGGCCGCTTCAGCATTCGTCTGCAAGACGTAATTGGTAGTGTCTTGATAGTCGTCAAGTCTCCGGTAGTTGTCCCAGCCGACGCAAAAGCTAGGATGGTCCATGTTGATGACTGGTGAGATGGAGACTTGAAGCAGAGTGCGCGAATCGAGAAAGTATTTAAAGGTGGGCGCAGATACATTAGCATGTGAGTTTGGCATCCATGTGATAGCAGGTGAATACGCCTGATCACAGGCACTGCACAGCACGTGGAAAGCATGCGGCATAGGAAAGGAGCCAGAGGATCTTGGCGCGAAAGTTACGGCGGAGACGATTCTTTTGATGGTATGATTGAGCGACCTTCTGTTGACGTACTTCACTTGCCTTGTCAGCTCCTCAAACATCAAGTCGTGAGCCGTAAAACCCTCTGCCCTTCATCTGGCCCAAGGTTTTATCCAAACACCGCATCCAACGCATCTCCATAAGCCGTATACGAAGAATTCTGCTTCTCAATATCATAATCATTCCAATACCCCCCGCCCGCCACCTGCTCCGTACTATACCAATTCTGAAACTTCGCCTGGCACTGCGCGGGAGTCATGCCATACTCGGGTTTCGCATCATTAACCACCCACAGCAACGGCACGACTTTCATGTTCAGGTCGGTCTGCCACTCGCCGGGATCGTTGCCCGCGCCGCCGTCGTAGCATTGCAGGTACATTCTATCCAGGAGACCGCTGACGTTGCCGTTGACCTGGCTGACGACGGACTGCCAGAAGGGGATGTTGGTGTAGGGTGCTCCGGAGTATTTGTATCCGATCTGGCCGAGCATTTTGGCGAAGGAGACGGTGCTGGGGACGTCGTAGAGGGATTCGTCGTCGTTGTTGATGCCGTCGAGGTTCCAGGCGGCTTTCAGCGTGGCGAGGTTCTTGTAGAGGAGGGTGGATGGGTCGGTGCCGTTGGCGTTGATCATGGATTGGATGAGCGTCGCGGGGCCTACGGTGGCTTCGGTGCGGGTGATCTGGGTGTCGCCGGTTTTGTAGCCTTTGATCAGGTCGGCGTATTTGGTGCCGCCGACGTATGAGCCGTTGCTGACAAGTGTCACGTCCGGTGAGCCGCCGCCTAAGGCTGAGAGGGGGTATACGAGGTCGCCGTTATCCTGAATGTTGAGGGCGAAGACCACCGCTGTGTTGAAACCGGATGTCTTGATGGCCGTGTTGTTGGATAAGGCTGGGTCCTCGAAGAGGTATATGATCTTGACGTTCGAGTCCTGGGCGAAGCTGGTCGTGTAAAACAGCGTACTGAACAATGCCGCCTTGGCAAGGCCGTTCAAACTCCTGAAGGATACCATTTCGAATTCTTTCCGGCTTCTGTTTGGGGTCGAGCCTGTATGCAGGACGCCATATGGAGGCCATTCTATCCATTTATCTTGTACACCCAACTTACTACAGTCTGAATACGACCGTCCCATCCTCAGGTATCGTCGCCGGCTAAAGGTGGTCGCCGTTGGCCTTGATAGGCAAGGTGGACCTCGAACTCGGCCAAGCTTCGATGCGATCGACAATCTTCCGTTTACGAAGCATTCATTAGCTCGACTAAAGCACCTGTGGAGAAGGTTGCATTGTTAGCATCGTCACCTTACGCTCCTATCTTATTATCGCATCCTCACGTACCTGTTGTTGTACCATGTCTTGCTGTAACGCTAGGAGTAAACATGAGTCTGCGACTTAACTTGGTAAAATCCCGTTGTCACTTGCAAGAGGGGTGGGTGGTACCGGCTGGTCTGTGGTCCGGATAAAGTGGGTGTTTCGATATGCGAAGAGTAAGTCAACAGAGAGGTTCATTCGCAAGTCCTAAAGCCTGAGTTTCATGCCGCAGTCATGTTGCTGCTGAATGTCGTACCCAAGACATCGATTATCGCCATGACGTCCAGCTAGAAATAGTCGTGCAAATGCAACTGGGAAGTGGCCATCAACCTTGCAACGCCCGGGAATGAACAATTCGTGAAGAGCGCGACTGGTCGTCCTGCAGACCAGGCTTCAGGTTTCTCCAGCCAAAGTAGATCCTCAGGCCGCACATTCTCAAGAGTGTGTGTTGGTTCGAACGTGTGTCGTGTGCACGAGAACAGAACTGGCCAATATAAGTTCATCCCATGAAGGGTCCAACTTCAAAAGTCTTTCGCTGCTGGGCATTGTCAACCTCCCTCTGCTCAACGGTCGTGTTTCCAGGTGTACTCACAATGTCGTCCCCGTCCATAGTCAAACCATCCATACGATTGCTGTCCATATTTCAGCCATCTCTTCTTCAACCGCAGCAGATCTGAAAAGGAGCAAGAAATGCATGTTGTGATCTTAATCAAAGATACGAGCCTGTCTGTATCCACTCTACATCCCTCTCTTCTAAAGGATCCTAGCTCTTCCCATCATCCCCTCCAACCTCACTGCCCCATCAACCCAAAAGACCAAACCTCAAAGACAAAAACTCCCCAAACGCATCCCGCTCGCTATCAAAAGCCCAAATATCAATCAAGAAATCCTTCATACCCCCATCTCTTCCCATTCTTCACTCCTCCAACTCATACTCCAACGTATGATCCTCACTACACTCGCCACAGAAAAACCGACTCAAGCCAAAACACGTCACCTTCTTATCTTTGCACATGTCGATCGTCCACACGTCGACCGAGTAGCCCGACAGGTAGCGGTTGGCGCAGAACTCGATCGTGTCCGAGAGGATGTAGTAGTCGTGGCCGCAGTAGTAGAAGAGGTAGGTGTAGGAGCACATGGTGGGCGAGCCGGTCGCTTTTCTGTGGGTGGGTGGGTGAAGCGAATGTGTGGAGTGGGGACGTTGCTCGTCAAGAGCGGACGCTGTGGTCGTGGGGACTGACTGAAAGAGTGACGTTGGTGAGCGAAAGATCAACTTTCGAAGTGTGGAAAGGATTGGGCAGTGGAATGGGAAAGATACCTCTCTTCTCTCTCTCCAGATATCACTCTTCCCCAAATCTCCAGCCAATTCAACTCCTTTGTCTCCCAACTCCCCAATCTTTCTCAAAAATCACACGAGCGAGTCCAAAGAGATATATGAGGGAACAAAGTAAACCACCCCACAAGATAGGAAACCGACCTATATATACCCACCTATCGACCTTTATCTCACCGACGGCACAACATCGATGGAACGCTACCGCTACAGCCTTTGTTTAGGATCCATCACCCGAAGGTCGGAGGCAGGTGGAAAGTGAGGCGCCGGTTCGAACCGAGTCTCGTCGTGCACACCGCTGTCGGTCGGGGTTGTCGGGGTTGTCGGCGGTGGGCGTGCGCGGTGAGGATGATCCTAGCATTGATGGTGGCTTGCCGAAGGGCCATTTCCCAAGAATGTCCGTCTTGTCCTGGTCGTTGGAACCACAAATTTGAATCTCAAAGCGTCTTCCTGCGATTCAAGACCCTCATCCACCTCTCTCGCTCTATCATCCTGCTCACGCGAGGAAGGGCGAGCAGAAGTGAAGCTCCAATGCAGGGACCACGCTTGTCCGGGAGATCGGCAAACCCAAATCCTTCCTGCCTTGCCCCGAAGGACATCCCTGCATTGGCTTATCGAACCTCACCTCCATGTTCCCCGACCACCAACCAGCCAACCAATGTCCTGTCTTTCACATGCACATCGGCACACCGTAAGAATATATCGAGGTCGGTGAACGAAACGAGGACTGGCAACCTTTGGTGCCATTGCTGTCTCTCTGTCTCTGCCTGTATTTTGATACTGCCTATGTTACAACCTTTTGTGAGCTTCTCCTTCCTGAAGCCTTCTGTCTCATCCTTCACCATCCATATATCTGCTCCATATCGAACGCCTCGGTCCTCGCTCTTTTCCGCTCGATGCTAGGATCGTAACAGGTCGGTTAAAAACTCGTGTGGGTATCTCTGTGTGAAGGAAAAAAGCCATCCCAGAGAAGATTTGGAAACTCATGCGCCTCCCATCTCCTTTCATCATGCAAGTGCTCGTTTTGTGCTCATTTCGTATCCTGACTCTTGCTGAGTCGCAGGCGCAGTACTGTCGTTCGTCGATCTCATTCGTTGGCGTGTGTGTCTCCTGCTCTTACAAGCCATTCTTGGTCCCTGGCGTGAAGTGCGCCTTGGTGAAGTTGAACAGCTCATTCGCAAAAGTCACCTCCGGCTCGGCCGTGCTGACGGCCACATTCATACCCATCGGCATGCTGGATGGGTTGCCGCCATTCAAAAAGCCGCTACGATTGTCGCTCTGCACCACCGTCTCACTATTGACCAGAATACCGCCCCAGTTGTTGGTAGCACCGGTACGCGATCGCTCGCTGCCACTGGGTGAGCCCGATGAATACTTGGACTTGTCAACAAGCTCGTACACGGAGGAATTGTCGTCGGTGTGCTCAGTGCTGTTGCCTCGGGAGCTGCCGTTGCCATTGGTCATGGCCGTCTTCGACGTCTTCACCTTCTTCAGAGGATTATTCGTAAGGGTGACGGAAAGTTTCGCCATACGGTTGGCCTTGGGCTGGCGCTTGGCGAACAAAGGACCGAAAGTCTGGTGGATGTCGCGGGCGAGAATGGCATGATCGGGAGAGCCAGTGTAGCAGCGGTGGCGAGCTTCGAAGAACGTCTTGGGAGTGCGGACGATGACGTCCGAATGGTCGATCTGAGCGTGCATGTCGCCAATGACGGTAAAGGAGTAGAGGTAGGTAGGCGTCGAGTTCTCGAACGCGTAATGTGCGACCAGCTGCTTGGACCAAAACCTGGCGTGGTTGATCCATTGCTCAGGGAAAGGCTGAATCAACGTCGTGATCGCCGAGTGCAGCGTCGACACGAAAACCCACTCTTGCGAACTGCTCGTTGGGATGGTCGACCTACCAGTACGGTCAGTGAGTGTATCCAAGATCCAAGCCACGTTTTTGCCATCGAGCTGGTTGAGGATCGCAGTCTGCCATGGCTGTGGTGGCCCGTCCAGTATCTTCGCGTCTGGAAGCTGATCGAGGTGGTCTTTCTTGACAGCCACATCGAACCCCTTGTGATGAGGCTTTGGAATCAGCGCAAAGAATGCCAGATACGTGCCTTGCTTCTCGACCGACTGCAAGTTCTCGACGTAGCGCTTCAGATCCGAGATGTGTGCCTCAAGCGTGGAGAGTGGTATCTGCATTGCATGGGAGATGGTTCGGCCAACGTGCTGGATGCTTGCGAACTTGTAGCCTGAGTTGAGAAGCCCATTTGATTCCGCTTGATCAACCTCGCGGGTGATGAACATGACCTGGCCTTTGCCGAACAGACTCGTCTTCGACGCTTCATTGTCTGTGGCCGCCGAGTACCGGTGGTCAGTCAAAGTGTTGCGCTTGCTGGCCTTGTCGTCCTTTGACAGTACGCCTGTCTCGACTATCCTGTCGTAGAGTACTCCGAGCTTCTCGATTGGCCAATTCATGGTAGACGCCATCGATGCAGCTGCCGTGCAGAAGCGTTCCTCGAAGAGGATAGCATAGTTACTGTAGGTCTCTTCGTCGTACATAGCGCTGGATTGCGAACTGCTTGGCCGCGAATCAACCATGATCATGCTCGTGCCTTTGTGAGCGCTCAGATGACTCTTCATCTTTGGGATGAGATCACCAACGCCCTGCCAGTTGTGCGTGACCCGGAACACCCACTGAAACACGGGATGAGAATCGTCGAATTCGTCGTCGAAAGTGCGGTGATTGTACTTGTGTGTGATCTTGCGAGATGGAAGAACACCTTCAGTCGTGACAAGGACGCGGCCAGCAGGGTCGAAGATGGCGCAGGCAACCGTGATCTGCTGCGAGCGGTTCTTAAACATATGGCTGCGCCATTGCGTGTAGATCAGAAAGCCAAAAACGAAAAAGGCCGCAGTGCCGCACATCACACCTGCGATGATGACCTGGGAGTTCCGAGATGTTATATCTGCAACGGAGTTGAAGTGACGCAAGGTGTAGGTGCAGTTGGTCGATGCGGTGAAATGCATGGCCGAGACTCCGCCAGCAAGCGACATGGCACAGAGAACACGCTTCCACCAGGAGCTGATCCACTTCTCCCTTAGGCTGTAGAAGAGGACCAGCACGGTGAGGCAGTCTCCCACGGCGATGACAAAGGAAGCAACCAAGTACCTAGTGCTGTATTTGAGGATGTAGTTCGAGACTCCGAAGTTGGCCACGTAGTGCATGCCGACGATTGATAGACCTGCGAACACGCCTGTGAAAATCTGCGTGAGATGGTGTAGCCAGGGTTTCTTGGTCGTGCCCTCGGCAACTGAGAAAGCGATAATCAACCCGCTGACAGGGAGTACGAGAGACAGAACGGTAAAGCCAGAATGGTATACGAGTTGGATCTCCGGTTGGTTCTTGTCGAGGACGATAGCTCGGTTGCCGATGAAATGCATGCACCAGATGCCGACAAGGCCCATCGCGACCGCACATGTAAGCGTCTCAAGCCTATCGTCGTGTCAGCATAGTCCTCGTATCAATGCCAAGAGAACGTACCAGCTCCGCCATGAGTGCAACGCCGTTCCACGGCGGTGCAGGAGCTCGACGGTGAGACTACATCCGCAGAGGCTGGCGAAGTAGGAGGCCGCAACGATTCCGGAGTTAAAGGAGCTGGGTACGACGTCGCCAGGCTCGAAGTGGTCCATTATGGAGGATGTTGTGCTTGTACCTGCGGCAGAAAACGGTCAGCCTGTTCTTTCAATGCTATCAACGAAGGCGAGGTGGTGGCGATGGCGTGTTGTCGAAAGTACGGTCCAGTCGAAATGAAGCAGAGAGTGATTGCATATGAGACTTTACACTACGAACGCTAGCGCGAGACGAAGTGAAGTGAGGATTTGCATGTGCAGCGTTTGCAGTGGTCGGAAGGTGGGGTTTGCAGAGTGAAAGATGCTGGCAAGAACGTACCTTTCCTTCACTCAAGGGATCTTCAAGTTAGGTAGTCGATACAATGATGGATGCGAATGCACCGCCTGGGGGAAGAGACCAGTCCAAAATCCAACCACAGAAGACTCCCGGAGATGTGAGGATCCGAAAGAGTGTATCCTGAACCCAGACGCCGTCGAGGTGAGGTCGGTTGCGAGCACTGTCGACTCATTGCATTGTCTTTAGGAAGGAATCAGCAGCCGCAAGAATGTAGGATGGTCTCTCTTCCAAGGCCAACAGGTGTAGTTGCAAAGGACGTTTCGATTTGGCGAACCACCAGACAGTCTCCAAGCCAGAGAAGAAAGCGGCGTGTCAAAAAGCTACAGGCAAATATGTCGTCCTCAGGGTATATGGTTGGATAGATTCGCCCCGGATTGGCGTCCGCAAGGGCACCGTATCGAGCGGTCGTACAACGCTGGAGGGATTTGGCGACGGTCAAGGATGCGAGGGTCGAAGGGTCAGGTCCCGGTTGGTACGAGCGACGGGCGACTGCATGCTAGTTGTTTCCCGAGCTGTCGACGTAAGGCACGACGCAAGTCACAGATGCGTCGTCAGGAAGGAAGCACAAGAGGTGGTGATGATAATAACGACGAACGAACAACAATGACGGTCGGTGCAGGAGACGGGCAGGACCATGCCGTGCCCGGCCGTCTGGAATATTGCTTGTAGCAAAAAGTCAAACGCCCAGCGCAGCAGGAAGCAGCCGCCGCCATGATGGATGTGGGAGAGTGGTGGTGGTCAAGGAGGTGAAGAATCCACACCCAACGCACTAGGGCGGCCGAAAGCCTGGAATGCGCTGGGCACCGTGGCGCTGGTGGGATGGCGGAAGCACGCAGCACCAAACCAGACGGCCGCCAGCCGGACGAAGCATTGTGCAGCGAGGCCCATACCAAGCGCGTCGCCCATTGGGCCGCCGTTCTCGAGCCACAGCTCGGCTATTCAGTTTGGCATCACCTGAAATCACGGGTGGGTGTTGGCGGGCGAGAAAGCGAGGGTGTGCGACCGACGCCCCTCCCAGACGACCACAGCGGCTGCGTGGGCGGACTGCATCTCGGCGCCTGCAAGGGATCGCTTTGGGTGGCTGTTCGACTCGCGTATCGTCTTGTCCGGGTGAGACGCTGCTGACTTCCCACTGGTGCTACGACTGCTAGCATATCACGAGACGGCGCCTCGTCGATGGGGTAAATGGTGGTTTCTTCTGCAGACTCTGTTCGATCCTCTGCACACCAAGTCGACGTTTGCGCAAGACGCACTGGCAATTCCAACCCATCCCTACCGCGCATCCGCGTCTATTCGTGGCCGCAGCCGATCCCAGGGATGCAGGTGGGTAGCGAAAAAGAGTGGAGTGCGGAGATGGCTCTGTTTCTGGACACGCTCATCAATTTCGACTTTGCGGGGACACGCAGTAGTGATGAACGGAGACACAGATAGATGAAGGAGTTGCACATACCAAACGCATTGGGAGACCGCTTGGGATGGTTGACAGCGTGTGACTGACTGCTGGGAGCCATGTGCAGAAGCAGCCAAGCCTTCTCAAACGCGCTGATGCTGGTCACTTCGCTGTCCTGTGCGACATAAGGCCTCGCATCACCAACAATCGGGTACGAGGAGCGAGAAGCACGCGTTTGAGAGCACCGCCCGTCCCTGACAATGCCATTTTCTGCCCAGCCTCCGGTTCGACTGCAGATTCAGGACAGGATTCCATCAACAATCGCTGTGGCGCTGCCATATGTGTGTTTGGCTTTTCTCGTGGCAATGCTTCGTTAGGACTTGCCTCGAGTTTGTGGACGTGTGAGGGAGTAGCGATGGACAAGACAAGCTAGAGTCTGCAAGACGGTGATGGTGAGGTTGGATAGAGTTCGGGGGAACGAGGCCTGACTTTCCGCTTGCGCCATTGGCGTCTGGAGAGAAAGTATATTTGACGGATGCGATGATCTTTTCATCCGGACCACTGCAGCAAGAAGCCTACGCATGTAAAGGGAGGGAGGAAAACGTTCTGGAAGCATGGAAAGTGCTTTCACATGTTCGTGGCCTGACCGCATATGCATTGCAATTCTCCGACGCCCTCTAGATTGGCATCATCTCATCCATCTCCATTTCTCCATCGCTCAACGACTCAAATAGGTTGTCCCCCACCAGATTCTCGGGTGGCATGAACGGTTCTTCCGGGCCTCGCAACGAAGCCACATCCAGCCCATCGTCCACCGCCAGTGAATCAGCGCTGCCGCACAGAGACAAGATTTCATGCTCGTGCACCGAGCCCACGTGAGGTCCACGTTTCCAGTCCGCCACGTGCTCCGCCGTATGCTCAAGTACGTCGTCGTCGGATGCACCAGTGTCGTTCCATAGTAGATTCATGGCATGATCGGCTCCTGGTTCCGGTGTCAATGGCAACTCAGTCTCGTCCAGCATGGATTCATCGCTATCGGACAATACATCGTCGATGTCTTGGTCTTGCGCAGAGTGGATAGCGATGCCTAATGAGTCCGCCCAGATATTCTCGTCGTCATCGATCATCTTTTCGGAAGGGAGTGACAACGGCTTCAATCGAGTGATGGTATCCCTCTCGAAGAGCGAGCGCTCCATCGTTTCCCAGAGTGGTGTAGTCACTCTCCCTTGTGCATCTGAGAGTGACGCCTTTTCACTGCCAGGTGTGTTGGTTTCACGGCCATGATGGGATGGGTTAAGCCGCCTGTTGAGCTCCGCAAGCTTCGCACGCAGCACCTGCCCTTGCGCATGAACACCGCAAACATTTGCAAGCGCATGGCTTATCGTGGGCAAGAAGACAGCGCGGCTCGACAAGGCCGATAGATGTCCTGGAGACCACAAAGCCGGAAATGTGTCTGCCAAGTGCTTAAATGACTCGTTCGTTACCAGCTTGACACCTTTTGGCAAGCGACTTGAATTGGAAGTGATCGCGAGTCGAAGTCCGGCATCGAATAGCTCGAATAAATGTTCATGGTTGCTGGATGCGTCGTCATCATGCTGTCGAAGGTCGCCGGTATTGTATGATCGTTGTCGGATCGCGCTGGCCGTATCCACGTTCGCCTCTGCAGACTCGTACGGTGGCGACCTGGCCTCAAAAAGCATATCAGCATCGTCGCTGGTTATGCTTTCTGGTGCTGGACTCGTTTTTGATCTCCGACATGTGGCACCGCACTTTCCGTGATGTGACTTGGTCTCGAAGAATTGTTGTCGACGACCGCCCTGCTTCAAAGTCTGCTCAAAAGCACTTTCTGAAAGACCTGTCCCCGCCAGATCTTCATGAGGCGGCAAAGACGCAATGCACTCGCTGAGACTTGGCTCCAATTTTCGACGCTTTCGACACGAAGTCTTCGAGAATCGCATCGAGAGGTGGATCGACTTGAGAATGACAGCTGGCACACCAGGTGGTGGAGTGCGGTCTTCGTCCGGCACACCGTCCTCAAGCTTGTGCAGCTGGCGTTTGGGCGGTCTTTCATTGCTGTGATCCAAGTGCACCACGATCGAAGCTCCTCCTGCCTCGGTCGCTGAGTACACAATCCCAGCTGGGCGTAGTGGAAGCTGTTGCCATTGCTTGTCGTAGTCAGCTCAATGGCGACTGTCCTGTCCATGAAACGTACCTCTGTCCACCCAAGCCGCTGGGAGATGTTCCTGCTCAAAGTCTCTGGGCTCACTTCCGTAAAGTCCCCCTCAAAATAGAGACTGAGAGAAAGATGAAACTCGTGCCCCCGCCGGCACCATGGCTTCACTGCTGTCGTTAGTCCACAGGGATCAACTTCAGAGCCCTCTTCAGGCAAAGCAATCTCGGCATGACTGGTGAGGTCAAGGTGGAGGCCTGTAGCAGTTGATGCCAGGCCCAGCTGCCCCAGGTCGACGCCGTTCAATGCCATGATCAGTCGTCATTTCTGTCTCGTGATGGGTAGCGACGGCATTGGTGAATGAAGAGAGGAGAGAGAGTTGTCGTGGCTGTCTCAGAGCAAAGACGTGACGTCGGCGAGATTCGGAAGGTGGGGGGACGTGCGCATGAATCCTGAGGCTGCGCCTGCCATTGACGAAGATGAATCCTACTCACCGATCAACTTTATAGAAGGACACTGACGCTCGTTCCTGATCAAGTCGACTCCCTGAGAACGCTCCAAACTGCTCCAATATGGCTTCCAAAGGACCGCTACTCCGATGTCTCTCCCGAGCGAAGACGCCGATCCCACGCGTTCGCAGCCTCTATCAACCTTTCTCGAACTCATCTCGCACTCAAACAGACGGCGTCTTTCGAGCGTTAACGAACGAGCGAGTCGAAGTGCCATGGGTTGAAGCCTTTCGCAAGCAGCAGGCGCAAGGGAGTGAACCCCAGCAGCAATCCGGTCAACCACAAACGCCCAAAGATCGTGATCTTTCGCCCCGGAAAATGTCCGACTCATATCACAGTGTTGTGCGTACTGTGAGCGGACGGCTTTACCAGCTCACTGACTGATCCTTCAGCCTTAGGTTCTTCCGTTAGCACAGGATCCGTGGCTACTGGATACCTACATGAATTCGTCCGGCCACATTCGGATAGGGACCATTCTAATGGACTTGGATGCTCTGTCCGGAGTCGTTGCATATAGACACACGGGAGACAGCGTGACTACCGTCACAGCTGCATGCGATCGAATCACAATCAATCACCCTTTGACCGAAGTGTGCGACCTCCAATACAGCGGACGAGTAACATACGCCGCTGGAGGAAGCAGTATGGAAATCACGCTGCAAGTCGCCAAAGCCCCGCAAGCAGGCGCAAAGGTCAAGCCAGAGGACGTGATGATGACCTGCCAATTCACCATGGTGTCACTGGATCCTGGTACAAAGAAGCCAGTCAAGATCCCAGCCATCAAGCCAGAGACCGAGGAGGAGAGGCGCCTTTTCGACCAAGGCGAGAAGAACTCCAAGCATCGAAAAGACTTACTGCAAAGGTCTCTGCTCAAGGAGACACCAAATGACGAGGAGAGTGACCTCATCCACGCCATCTGGCAACGCCAACTCAAATACCACGACCCTAATGATTCTCTCCGGAAACCCAACAACGTCCACTTCATGGATGCCACCAAACTGACCACTGCCAGTATCATGCAACCACAATACCGGAATCGACATCAATTCATGATCTTCGGTGGCTATCTTCTCAAACAGACTTTCGAACTCGCCTTCTGCTGCGCCGCAAGTTTTGCCCATACTCGCCCGACCTTCGTCTCGCTGGACCCTTCGACCTTCCAGAATCCGGTACCTGTCGGCAGCGTGCTCTACCTCACCGCAACCGTGGTCTTCACAGATCCACCAGTCGTCAACGCAGGATCCGATTCTCCTGAAAACGGCGAGACCAACCAAACTCGGATCCAAGTCCGTGTGGATAGTAAAGTGAGAGACGTGGAACACGGACAAGCGAAACCTACTGGCCAGTTCAACTACACCTTCACCGTCGACAAAGACATCAAAGTAATGCCAAGATCCTACTCGGAATTCATGATGTACGTCGACGCCCGACGCCGAGCGAAGCGTGTCGCCGAGAGCGTCCAGGAAGGCCAAACAGACAGCGGGAAGCAGGAGAGAGTCACAGAGTAGGTAGATAAACACCTGAATTCACGTCCCCAGAGCCGCAACCAAAACATCCAACCCACTACACGTCGTACTCGCATTCCCACCCCCAAACGGCCCCGCCCAATTCACCCCAAGCACCCCATCCCCATCATTGCTGCTCCCCCAAACACTCTCCGCATTCCTCCTCAGAAAATCCCCATAATCGCCGCCTCCCGCCCTCCCCAGCCGTGCGAGATTCCGCGCAAAAATCCCCTTGAACTGCGTCCGATCCGTATCGCAACCCTCCGCATAACTCTCGCAAGGCTCATGCAGAATCCCGTCGGAATCGCTGAGTTGGGCTATCGCCGCCGAGGCTATCGAGCCGACGGTGCTGAGGAGGGAAGCATCCCCCGTGGCGCTCGAAAGCTCCACCAGGGCCCCGAGGATCACGCCTTGATTGTACGTCCACACGACGCCGCCGTTGTTCGCGCAACTCCCCGGATCCAAGCCGTCGTTTATCGTGTTCCCCTGATTAATCAACCCCGTCCCCCGGAACCACTCCCACTGCCGGCGCGCAAGATCCCTGTACTCCCCGCCGTCACCCGCGCGATTCGCGAGGTGTGCCGCAACGCTGAGGAACAGCTCGTTCGGGATCGCGTTTATGTAGGTGTGGTCTTTGTCCCACCAGATGCCTCCCTGGGCCCCGGAGTTGCTGCTGCACGGCGTGCTGCCGAAGGTGGAGCGCATTGAGGTGAAGATGGCGGTGGCGCTGGTGAGGTAGGCGGTGTTGCGCGTGAGGTCGTAGGCGGAGAGGAGGGCGAGGGCCCACCAGCCGTCGTCGTCGTAGTAGCTGCGTGGCGTGGCTTTGTCAGTGGTATGCGTGAGGGGGTGGGATGATGGGATGACGGACTTGCTGAGGAAGTTGGGATACGTCTTCGGGGCGTTGGCGAAGCTGTTCTCCATGACCGATACGATGTCGTTCTTCAAATTCCCATCGATCGTGGCGAGGTTCGCGATTGTCGATATACAGCTCCCGCTGTTCCACCATTGGCCTTGCCACAGGCCTGTGGATTCATCGTACCATTGCTGTAGTTGGGCGTAGACGGCTTCGGCGTCGGAGGAGGTGACGTCTCGGGCTATGAAGTCGAGGGGGTTGGAGAGGGATGGGGTGAGGAGAGTACAGGCGAGGAAGAGGATATACTGGAAGATGGCCGTCCTCATCTTGACTCTCCACGCCAAAGCACATGTGAACGAGAATCAAGTCAGAAGGAACAAGCGAGGTCGATACTCACACCCCGTCCCACCATCTTATACTCCTCCTCCTGCCACGCCACGCCATGCGCCCAGATGGCACCTGCGCGCTGGCAGTGTAGCATCGCATGCGACGAGAAAAGACAAGAAGAGAAAAGCATGAAATTGACTTTGCCTCCTTTTACATGCCCAACGGAAAGCAGTATTGGTCCCGACATCCGGCTTGGTGTGTATCGAGAGCAGGTTTTTGGGTGAAACGATCGCTGGAGTATGTGAGTGTAGGATCGTCGAGAGGTGGGTGTCTCGGGGTATGTAAGGCTGAGGGAGTTGAGAGCTGGAGGTTTGTTCGATGCTCGACACTTTTGTTCATTGTGTGATTCTCCAAGCGTTGTTGCCTTCGTTTGGTCAATTATGAGAGATGGCAACCCGTCATGTAACACCAGAAGCGAGGTATGTAGATGTCGTGGAAGCCATCGGCATGTCGACGCAGGCCAATCCATGCCCATATACCCCTTCAGGCACCGGCTCTCCACAACTCTCCTCGTGCCTGGTACAGAAGGGATCCTTTGCAACGTCATCGCTTTAGTCTCGTGAGCGTCTATTCTGTGCAGATGCGGTGAGTATTGACATCGATCCCTCGCGCAGGTCACGAGCGCTGACGCCCTATCAGGCAAGTTCGGGTGCGAATCAGGGCAAGTCGAAGTATAAAGCTGGGACTGTTGTTTTACAGTCCATCCCTTCGAGGTCGATGGTCGGGACCTGAGTGCACGTTGTGAAACACCGCAGAGGGCGGGCTGGTATATCGAAGTTCATCTTTCGTATACTATACACTCCTTCATCAATGGATATATATGCTATCCTGCCTGATCATTCGATCAACAGCGTCTTGGACTTTCTCCCGCTCGTCTTCAGGAGCGTCTTTCCACCTTGTCTGGATATCATCCCACACTTCCAGCATTCGCTTGCTTCCGGTGCATTTGTAGAAGGCGTGCACAGCTGCTAGCGCCAGGCCTTTGGCGAAGTATGTTGGCCGTTCGAGCTCGTTTGTGTCAATTTCTACGGGTTCTTCGTCCAAGTCGGGTTCTTCATGAGGACTGTTGACTTGAGTCTGCTGATGGTCGATCATCATGGCGCCGAGCATATCAGACCTGTCTTCTTCATCAACGCTAGATTCTGGGATGTCGTGTTCTGGAGCTTCGGCAGGCTGTATGATCTCAGGGGTCGCCAAGGACGGCATGGAAGCGGTCATTATCTCTGCCCAGAAGTCTTCCAGGCTCCTGCGATTCCACGCAGAGAAGGCATATCCTCCATGAGTCCAGAAGCCTCGCAGGATGTGAACATAGACACTCCCATGCACATGATGCTTATTTTCTCTCATTTCTTCGAGGAGCTCGCGGGTTTTGTCGAGGTGCCCTGATGTATAAGCGTGATGCTTGATCATCAATGCATACGTGGAAGAGTCTGGTGCAATGGGAGTCACCTTTTGCACGCCTTCGCGTCTCTCGTCGGCGGAGTATACACCCCCAAAGAACGAAGTTTCGTGCTGCTGCTTCTCCTGGCGTAGTCTGTGACCAGTGGTATCCAGAACCTTAGCGAGCTGCCTCCTCCTACGCCAGTCCTTGAGTGACATTACCCCGAATTTCTGCTCGTGCAGCGCTTTCATGCGCAAGAAGACGTTCTCTGCTGCCGCTGCTTCTCCCGCTCGAATGAGAGCCAGAATGACACAGTTCATGACAGCCGTGTCAACGATTTCGCCAGCATTGACCAAGTCTCGAAAGGCCTGCCGCACCCCATCGCCATCTCTTTTGACGCCAGCATAATGGATCATGCTCGCTCGAAAATAGCGATTGATCGGTAAGTCCCTGGATCTGAGCTCTGCGTAGATGGTGTCTGCAAGGGCGTAGCGTCCCGCGCGTACAGCAACACCAAAGAGGATGTTGAAAGTGACGCTATCAGCCTCATGTCCAGCATTCTCCATGCGCATCCATGTTTCAATGGCGACTTTGACCTCATTGCTAGTGGCGCTACGAAGCCAACGTGCGGCAAAGTTGATGGCGCCATTCCACACCTCTCTGCTCAGGGGTACGCCTTCTCCAATGCATTCGTCCAGGAGCTCGAAGTATCGTTGCATAGTGATTTCGGAGTCCTTGAACTGGATCCAAGAAAGCTGTCTAAAGAATCTGGCAAATACATCATCGTCCAGATATCGAGGGCGCGGCGACTGTATGAATTGGTACAATTCCCACACCTTGTCGTGCGAGATGCGACCCAATGGCTTCTTGAGCAATCGGACAAAGTTTCTGATGTTCGCTGCATGCACAGGACCTTCAGGTGGTAAGATCTCCCGTTGCCCTGGAGTTCGACTGAGCTCTTCCAGAGGCGTCAAGACTAGGCGAGGGGCCAGCGGTTGGTGCTCTACTTTCTTCCGTCGACGCTCTACCTTGGTGTCGAATTCAGGGTAGGTATTCACCAGCTCTTTGTACTCATGTCGAGATATCTCTGGAAGTGCAGGAAGTTCGGCGGCGGCTGCAGCACTCTGCTTCTTCTGCGGCTGTGACGAAAGCCATCTCCTGTTCGCATGATATCGCTGGCTATCTGGCCTGATGATAGGTCTCCGTCTCGTTTCCCCCAGTCGATAGTCCTCCTTTCTGTGTTCTCGACATGACGAGGCAGCGACTAGGGAGCGAATGAAGAGGTCTTCGAAGCTGCCGTCCGCCCTCGTCCCAGACGCCACAGCTTCGTATCCAATGTCACCGCCGCATCGTGTTCTGTGTAGACATCTCTCGTCTTTTCGATTGGGATGTCGTCGTTCTCGGGAGGGTAGTATCATGGATCGGGGCGCTATAGTCGAGGGCGAGGGAAAAGACTTGGGCCGGAGCAGAGGAGCGAGTCGGGACATGAAGCGCGCAACATGGTGCCAGCGACTCCATCAAGCCCGCAGTGGCATCGCTCGCTCTCAATCAAATGGTCGCTGGCTGTCAATGAATTAATTGATCGGGTGTCGCGTGAGATGGCGCCTCCCAATCGCAAAGTTCGACCGAGGTGGATGTGTCCCAAGTGACGGTCTCGTGCTCCGTACATGACCTCCGCGGCGACAGCACGCCCGTTCTTGAGCACTTGATGGACAGGCATTGCTCGTTCTACCACTTCACACGTCTAGACAAGGCGACATTTGGCAATGAGTAGTAGCTAATCCAGCGATCCAAACGTCTACTCTTTCCCTACCACCATGGGCCGCTACAACTTCGCCGCGCAAAACGTGCAGAAACAAGCCTCCCAACTCCTCCACGCAAAACGAATACCAGCGCCTCCCTCCTGGTACGATGTCATCGGCAACACTCCTCCCAGCACACGACTCGTTCGCCAGCCCATGCAGCGAGCACAGGAACCCGGCAAAAGACCGCCCAGGAAGCGAAGTCGAATGTTCCAGCCATTGAACATCACATACGAGGAGGACAAGTTGAGATGGGAGTACTTCAATGATCATCCGTGGGAGTTGGCGAGGCCGCGAGTGGTTCTGGAGAACGATGGACGGGATCACGAGAAGTGGGATTGGAGCGTGCCGTTGGATGCTGCTGTGCATCGACCAAAAGCGAGGTTCTTCGACAAGGCCTACGACGAGGAGCAGAGGGAGATACGAACGCTGTGGGATCGGACAATGGTGAAGCAGTCGGCGAGACCCATTAACGGAGAGTCGTACGTAACGAAAGTGCTTTAGGATGACCTACGCTAACTCTACCATCTAGCGTCGTTCAAAGACAAAACTACCTCCTGCGCACTGGCATGCAACCCGCCGCCGCATACGACAAAGCCCGAAAAGAACTCTACCGCATACGCCACGCCCAGGAAACCGAAGCCCGCGTCGCGCGAGAAGAAGCTCTAGCAACAGGCGCATATTTCGGCCCTGGACCTCTTCAAATCGGAATGCAGCTCGAAGACAAAGCCTACGAAGACTGGAAGACTTGGGCGGAGAAACAGATTGTGGCTTTCAAGCAGTTGCAAGGGTCAGCTTATACGGGTACGGAGAACGAGAGTGCAGACCTAGAAATTCAGGAGCCGCAGCAGGAGGAGCTTCAGGAGGTTAGCAGTGAGATACCTGCGACTAAGGCTGGGCAGGCGGCGCAGGGCGGTGCGGCTATACATCCTTGAAGTTGCTCGACAGGGCTTATACAGTAGCAAGATGTATGATACCCAAGGAATTTGAAGGGGATGATCTGTACAGAGCCACGAGGTTCCTTTGGCAGAACAGCCATGAAAAAGACTGCCTCATGCACACACAAGGGAAACCATGCGTCTAGCTCGCCTCTGTCCCAATCGTTTGAATGCGCCTGAGCCACCCACAAACAATCAACTGCCAGGACTATCTATGGTCATACGGATGAAAACATTCATCTAGATCGTCAAGCTCTGCCGCACAGACTACTTCACGTGCAATGTCTCAATCGCATCACATGCTTTGTCCAGCGCTCGAAAGGAACATCTAAATGGGACCTACAACTCTTCTCTTCCATCCAAACAGCAGCCGACCTGGTCCAATGGTAAGATCCTCAGGCGACGGTCTTATTACCAGTCCTGAGGGATGCTGGTTCGAATCCAGCGGTTGGACGATGAACATCTTTTTGTCGACGTCGAAGTTTTGAAATACGGGTTTTCTATGCTAAATCGTGCATGATTACCTTTCACATAAATCTATGGAATCCACCCCGTCCCTTTAGCTCTCAACTCCCTCGTCACGCGATCGATATTCACGCCCAAGGCTTGCTCGATATACCGCGGAATCTCAGTATTATCGAACCCACCCGCCATGTCAGCCTTCAATTGCTCACCCGTCCTTCCTGCCGCATATCCATACAGAGTCGTATCGACACCTGAGTGACCACCCGTCGACCAGGATATACCCGCCCGCTCGCTCAGAGCATCCGCAAGCCCAGCAGAGAAGTCTCCCAAGATGGCTTGCACTTCCGCATCTGAAGCGTCGGAGAGGCCGTAAGCAGGGAGGATGTCACTGCGGAGGTAAGATTCGCTCTTATCGGACTCGTCCCACTGAGAGGAGAGGTACTCGATCGAGTGTGTCGGAGTCTGCAAAAGACGAGGATCGTAGCCTGGAAGCGTCAAGCCGCCCGTCTCGTGGTCTGCGACAGAGAGCATCGCGGTGTCCGGGTGTGCGTCGATCCAGTTGATCAGCTTCTCCATGACGTTGTTGTATTCCAGGGTATCGTGGAGGTGAGCGGCTGCGTCGTGGGCGTGCGAGGAGTGGTCGATGCGCGAGGCTTCGATCATGAGGAAGTACCCCTTGTCGTTGCGGTTCCTGCAGTGGCGCCCTCGGCACTGTCGAGCGCGGTCGAGGGATTGGAGGGCGGTTTCGGTCATTTCGGAGAGGGAGGGTTCGCGTTCTGCTTGGGGTTGCTGTTGGCGGTCGATCTCGTAGCTTAGGTCGTTGTCGTTGAAGAGTCCGAGGTAGGGGAGGGTGATCCTGCTGCGGCCGGAAGACAGGGCGTCGAAGCTGGAGCGGTTCTGGGCGATGGAGTAGCCTTTGTCTTTGGCGTAGGCGAATAGGTCGATGTCGTCTTCTCGGCACGAGGTTGAATCTGACTGTGGCTTGAAATAGCAGCGGCCGCCGCCGAGGAGGATGTCGACACTCTGGTTGAGTGGATGGCTGTAGCCGATCTGTTGTTCTGCAATCTGAGGAAGTGCATTGCGGCTCACGGAATGTGAGGAGTACGCTGGGAAGGCCGTTAGCTTGAGGTTACTTAATGGCTGATTTGGACTCACCGGCTGGTGTAGCATGGTTGATGATGCTCGTGACGACAAGAGCAGTCAGATAGCCGTCTTGCTTCGCAGCTTCCAGGATCGACCCCAAAGCCTGGCCATCAGGAGTGACCCCAAGAGCGCCATTGTTGGTCTTGAAGCCACAGGCCAATGCAGTTCCAGCCGCGGCAGAGTCTGTGATCAGGTTGTTGCTCGAGTGCGTTCGAGTGTTACCAAGCGGCTGCACAGCCGCGTTAGCATTGGATGTAGATGAAGTCGACGTTAGGGATATGCCTTACGGTCTCGTCGATTGGCATGGCGTTGATGGCCGGTGCTTCTGGAGAGCCTCCATTTAGCATCGAGAGGTATGTCCTGACCAATGTCTGGGACGCAGGAGCCATGCCGTCTGGAATGACCATGATGAAGTTTTTGGGTCGAATGGCGGCCACTGCTGCTTGGGCAGATGCCCATAGCAGGAAGAACTCGGTACGCATATTGGAAGGCAATGGACTTGCGAGTTTTTGACCAAGAAAAAAGGCTCAAGAGAAGATATGCCAATGAAATGTATACCGCCCACCGTCTTTTATAACAGTCGTTCGCATCTTCTTGGACTCGGTCCTGCTGCAAAAACTCCCGTCTGCCTCTCTTCGCCTTGGAAGGATTCTACTCCTCGCATGTGGAAGGACGGCATATTGCCCAGCTCACATTTGGCATACCAAGAGCTCTTTTAGAAGTGCGATGTGTCGTTCAGAAGTTCTCGTAGGGAGAGGGAAAGTGTAGAAGACAATAGTTCCATCTTGGCTAGTCGGACGAAGGGCCTAAAGAGGCAGCTGAATATTCCTGTGTCTTGCACGTGGTGTTTCTCGATGGCTCTGTTGCAATGCTCGATGCAGAGGCGCGGAGAACCTTGATGAGTGGCCGAGAGATGTTGTCTTGGGGCCAAGTATGTTCTTGTTGAGGTCAATGGAATCGATCGCCGGATGCCGGCCTAATGAATGGTTGGCGCACGGGCCTTTGCCCAGCCTCCTCCTTTGCCGGGTCAAGAACGACTTCTTCTCTTCTTCACTTCACATCACAGGCACTTTCGGTACATCGAACTGCCACCATCACGATGCTGCGATTCGGGATTTGCAAATGAATGTATTGATACTCCCCCCATGGCTACTTCATTCCCGCACCCTCAAAACTCCAGGACCTCGTGTAGTCGCTCTCGCCCCAAGGCCATCCGCCCAGCTCGATGCTGAGCTGGGTCGTCGACTCAAGCTCCTGAGCGCGAGCCTTGAGTTCATCCACGTCCCAGTTCGCCCAGAGATATTTGCCCTTCAAGAACTTCGCCTCGGGACTTGCAAGCCACACGTTGAAATTGCCCGGCAGAGACACTGTCAAGAGTCAGCAGTCTGCTAACAGTGGCGAGATCATCTATTACGAACCATGATCTTCGAATCCAGCAGCGGCGACACCGCCTACGCCTCTGTTCATCTCCGTATCGACAACTGCGGCTGTTAGCAAGAATCCATCTCGCCCGCCTTTTGCACTTACCACCTGGCTGGATATGGAACACACTGTGCTCAGGGTGTGCAAATCCCACACTATTCCACAGACGAAAGTTTGCCATTTTGGCGATGCTGTACGAAGCCAATGCCGCAGCGAAGTTGTGGTGTGCAGCGCATGAGTTGACATCTATCGCGACTGCGTTCTTCGATGCATGCCGAAGGAATGCTTGCGCGGTCAACAGCGCACCTCTGAGATTCGTCTGGATGGCTCCCAGAAATCGTTCTTCCTCGGCCTCTTCCACTGTGTCAGGAGGCCCCGTGAACGCTGCGTTACTGACAACTACGTCGATCTTTCCGTTACCCGCGAACTTCTTGAAGGCATCGTCGACTTGGCTCTTGTTCGTGATGTCTGTCGACGCCACGAAAACTTCGACTCCAGGATATTGCTTTTCTATCGAGGCTTTGGTGTCCAGTAGAGGCTGCTCTCTGCGACCGAGAAGTGCGATCCGTGAGGCTCCTGCTTCAGCAAAGCTGCGAGCTGTTTCTGCTCCTATTCCTGTACCGCCGCCCGTGACCAAGACAGTCTTACCTTTAGCGGAAAGCTCCGGACGAGATGGCGAGATTGAAGGGTAGGTGTTTGAGTGCCATTTCTTGGTAGGAGAAGGGAACGGTGCTGCCATGTTGAGAGTGGTTTGATTGATCTGAAGGTGATGTTTTGCTGCTGAATGCTCGATACCTTGATGAGACAGACATCTCCTACCCTTATATGTTTGCAATAACAGAGGTGTATTATGAGGCCTACTAGACCTTTCATTGACACTACACGTCTTGCAATTGCATTATTCATCCCTTTTTGCGAGATGTTGCAGACTGTTCCGTACTGCACGCCTTGGATCCGAATCCGAGTGTTTTCTGCGAGCTACAAAAGTGCTCCGCCCGACGCAGTGGTCGCCGGATGAAGCCATTGACAAAGCCGTTGATCGCTGACAAATGAGAGGCTCTCTTATATGCACCATTTCATACTGCTCCGATGGTCTGCTGCGGACAACATTGAAATGTATGAACACTCGCAGGCAGTCTTCCGGTGCGAGGAATGCAACAAGCCGTTCGACAAAGGTATTTCCCTTCACAGTGCTTCGCTACGCCGATGGATACGAGCTGATCGAAACTTGGCAGAATCGACCCTTAAGAGGCATAGATATTACTGTCGGTCTCGAAAAACATCTGGCCGCAAGCCAATCCCACGGGCTCGATCATGTATCTCCTGCGTCAAAAGAAAGGGGCGTTGTGACAATCGACGCCCTATCTGTTCAAATTGTGCTGAGAAAGATATCGCTTGTTGCTATCCCACAAACGCATCTCAAACCAAAGGCCAGCAGAAGCATGGGGCAGCCTACGACTTTCTCCAGACTACAAATGAAACTCCTGATGTCAATTTCACTGGCGGCTATGAGCAAGACGCCGTCGATGACTTTGCTATGATCTTATCTAAGTCGACAGATGTCCCAGACCTTGCACAGTCGAAGCTGAAAGACCAGCCCTTCGTATGGAACGATCTTGACATAGCATTTGCGAGCTTCGTGAACGACGAGATGGCCGGACCGCACTTGACTTTCCAGCAACTCATACCACCACAGCAAGATTCGATACCGATGGCACCGGAGCCCAATGTTCGCTCTATGATTGCACGCTCTAGACCGGATTCCAAATCGCAGCGCACGATCAAGTTGATCAAGCATACACTCAAATCGTATCTGCGTGTGATGCAGCATGACAGCACTCTACCGCCCTTCATTCATCCTGGACTGGCTACCGCGTCTGTTGGGACTGGCCGGATGGAGCCGATGGCCAATTGCATGAGCCTCATGCACATGCTCAACGGCGAAATTAGGGGCAGCAACAAGTTGTTCTGGAAGAATGTTCAACTGGAAAGTGACCGCCTCATGGCTGAGGTAGGTCACGACGTAAGTGAAAAACTTCAAAGAAACCCAGCTAAAGCGTTCTAGTGTACAAGCATGACCAAATTGGAACTATTAGCCGCCATGCAAGCGCTATCCATTTACATTTTCGTGAGATTGGACGAAGGCGAGACAAACGACAACGACTTGGACGAGATGTTGCAAGCTACGGTGACGGTAACTTCAACGGCTATATCACCACTTCGTGAATCGTCAATGCTAACGCCAAATCGACAGAAAATCTCGCAGCTCTTCAATTGCCAAGCGTATGTGCCCGATCCACAGCTTGACCAACCCTGCGAACTTGTATCGATGTGGCAGGACTGGGTCGTAAAGGAATCAATCAACCGGTCACACTTGCCCTCCCTCCCAAGACTGCAATCGATCCAGACTGACGAAACCATAGACTCTGCCTCATCTACCGCATCATCGACATGCTCGCCTACTTTGGTCCCGCCGCCCTCTGCAACCTTTCCCCCAAACTCCTCCTCGCGCCGCTGCCTGCGCGGAAACAGCTCTGGGAGGCCCCTGATGAGTTCACGTGGAGCATGGAGATCAGCAAGGACATCATGCGTCCGGCTGTGTTTGGTCTCACTGGCAAGGGAGACCTGATCAGATTGAACAATGGGCGTTCGTTGCATGAGCCTGGGGCGGCGAGTTCGGTAGATGGTGGACAAGAGGATTCTGCGAATTGGGAGGAGTGGTGTTCGGGGATGGATGGGCTGGGGGCGTTGGTGATGCTTGCTGCTAGTTTGGTTGGGTGAGGGAGGATGGATGGGGATATCTTGATTCGATTTGACGCTGATGAGTCCAACATGTTTGCTGTGGTCTTTCAGCATCCCAACTATCGATTCCCAAGTCGAGATTCGACATTCCCAAGTCTCCAGTGGCGCCTATGAGTCGCAGTGTGGCCGGCCCCAGACTCCCGAAAATGCCTGCGACCTTCAAAAGCCAGCACTAAGATCGATGGAGCTCCTCCCAAAATGCCAACCGAGAACAACCAAAATCTCACTCCAACTTCCCCTCCTCTCCCTCAAAAGCACGTCCCCTGCGGATTCGCATCAATCCCACACCGACACATCCCAAAATCCTCCCCCTCCCCACTCGCCTTGAAACAGCAAATATCCCCGCCCTTGCCGTCACCGGAGGGATGCGCCGGATTCTCCGGACAGCTGAAGTCCTGCAGTTGGCAGTCGATGGTCGTGCAGCAGGAGCCCTTGGGCCAGAGGAGGAGGGTGTTGTTGAGGGGGTCCGAGAGGCGGATGTTTTTGACCACTTCGACCGTGCAGAGGGTGTCGGCTTCGAAGCCGGGGTCTGGGCGGCGGGTGTTTGCGAGGGTTGAGGGGAGGAGAAGGGAGAGGGTTGCGAGGAGGAGGTGGGGGAGGTGCATTTTTTGTTTGCGGGTTGATGCCTTCTTGCTGTGGCGTTTGTTAAGTGGGTGGTGGCTTGATTGGGGTGGGCGGTTTGAAGTTCCTTCAAGAATATGAAGTTCCTTCAAGGAATAGGGATCTCGTCAATAAGGTAGAGAGGGGAAGGCGAATTGAAATATACCCTCATCTTCAGCTGTTTATACCCGGATTTGCTGGCGCCCGAGAGCGCCATGACGTTGGCGATCCGCGCCAGATACAGCAGTAGGTTTGCTTAATCATACGAGAGCTAAGGAAGTTAGTTCAATTGATTGGTTATCCGTACATAGCAGTTACTTCCACCCGGTAATGTCAATGGGTTACAAGGCTGCGCTGCTGTAATCGTGTGAGGTGGAAGGTGATGTTCCAGGGGTGAATGCCGGCAGCCCGTTGACAGGGATGCTGTATGGAGTTTCGCTTCCCGAGGCTAGCGCAAACCTTAATCTACTTCTCTCCCGTCTGCAGTGAGCTTTGAGCTCGTGTCTCTCCACGACATGACACCACCGAACCACCACCACCACCGCCTCGACTCTGGAGTCTTGCTGTCGACAGTGACAGAGTGAACTACGCATTATTGGCGGGCGACTCACTGGCAGCGTCATTCCCACGATGGCAGAACCGCCCAAGAAGCGTGGCCTCACCCTCTATGGCGACTTGATCACCCCCGAAACGCGCGCTGAGGTGGAAGCCCGCGATGCCAAGGCGCTGGCCGAAGAGAAGAAGAAAAAGAAAGACGGTAGAGTGATATGGCGTGCACGTTCGCGATGAGGCCGATTTGCTCACTTGCCTACCAAAGCCTCACTCATGTTCAAGCCCACCAATCTGGGAAAGAAGAACGGAAAACCGGCGCAGAAGCCGAAGCCAACATTTGCCTCCATGCACAAGCCTTCCTCCAGCACCTCCACCGGCACTGCACCACCGACGGCCAGTTCGCCAGATGCACCCACTCAGCAGCTTTCGAGCGAGCCGCAGGACCACCCACCGCCGCCGCCGCCTCAGAAGCGCGGTTTCAACGACTGGCTAGCCGATGAGGAGCAAGAGCAGGAGTACTATGAGCGTCGTCCACGCTGGCAGAGCAAGAAGGCGAAGAAGCAGCAGCAACAGTATCAAGAACAGTGGTCCTGGACTGATACATACGACCCTAGTCAGCCTGTCCCTTACGAACAGTACTCTGGCTCGGATCACTGGAGGGATACGAATAGCGACTGGAGAGAGAGACTGCATGTCGCGCGCGACCAGCATCGGGGCCAGGCATCCGGCTATGGAGGCTACCAAGGAGGCTACAACGGCGGCTACTCCAATATGGATGGCCAAGGATACAACTCTAACATGGGCAGCCGTATGTCTACTAACCGCTCACTTCTCTTAAAGCTAACATCCGTAGGTCCACCACCAAACATGCAATTCGCATCCCCACCAAGCTTCGCTCCACCGCAAAGCTTTGCTCCGCCAGCCACCTACAGCCCTGACCCAGTCTCGCGCTCAAATTCTCTTGGACCGTCGTCTGGACGCAACAGCGGCTTCAGCAATCGATATGACGACAACGGTCGTCCCCCACTCCCACCAGTAGATTTGAACAAGGACGAGTCTGGTGACGATGCGTACGCTCGACGCATGGCTTTGAGCGCACAACCGCCGCCGCCGCCGCCGCCAGCTACTCGCCCACCGATGCCGCAGGCCAACGCACCATCATCACGTGCGCCATTGTCAGCTGCGGATCAAGAGAAGCGTGCCAAAGCAGAGCAGCAGATTGCAGCCATGAAGGCCAAACTGGCCGCAGCCAAGGCCAGTAGTGCGAGCCCTGCCCCTCCTCCAGCAGCAGCTTCGACGCCGCCGCCACCACCACCACCACCCCCGCCTACCACAGACCCACCTAAATCTGCCACCGTAATCTCCGCCCCGCCTACGTACAATCCTGAATATCTCGCCCAGAAAGCCCAGCAAGAGAGACAACAATCGCTTGGAAATGACAAGTCATTCTCTGACGCCGCCGATGATGCTCATGAGCCCCAGTCAAAGGCTCCCGGCCAAGCGGGATTCGCACAGCGCGTCATGGAGCGCATGGGCTATGAGAAGGGCAAAGGGCTTGGTGCCAGTGGCGAGGGCATCACGTCAGCCCTTTCCGTCAAGGCCGACAAGCGCAAGAAGAAGCCAGACGCTCAAGGCGGAGGCTACGTCGCCCCGGCCGCCATGGGCAAGATCATGGGCGGTAAGACAAAGAAGAAGGCGGACGGCGATGAGGACGGCCCCCATGGTAAGATGTCGGCGGTAGTGAAGTTTGAGGGCATGTTAAAGGATATGGACGTGGACAAAGCGATACAGGATGAGGGTATTCTTCAAGAGATAGGCGATGAAATGGCGGAGTTCGGTAAGGTGGAAAGGCTGAAGATATGGAGGAGTTATGAAGGCGGCAACGACGAGGTCTTCATCAAGTTCACCAGCCAACTGAGCGCTCTAAGGGCGATCAATGCGATGGATGGGGCTGAGTTTGAAGGTAACACCATCCAGGCAAGGTATTGGGATGATGAAAAGTTTGAGGCGGGCGAGTATGCCTGAGACGCTTCTACTAAATGAAAGCGAGAATGGAAATATCCGTTCAGCGACAAGAAAATGCATTCGAACTTTGGCACACCGCAATCATGAAGTGGAGAACGACTGCATGACCTTCGTTCCGCGGACTGAGAACGATCCGATGGACCCTGCGATTGCTTCACATCATTCATGTCCTTGTACCTCCTGCTTGACGACTTCTAGCGCCCCAGCCACCTCTTCGGAATTACATGTACTCTCAAAGCTGGATGAGCGTTCTCGTCTTGATCAAGCTTTGAGAGCGTCCTCTGAATCCGTCCTGTCATGCTAGGAACAGGCTAGGTCCCCGACCTGTCAAATCGATTCCACCGTGCAGAACCATGCAGAAGAGTGGCTTGTGCACCTGTGTTTCCCCTCACGAAACCGGATTCGGCGATCGACTCCTCAGATGAGGCTCAAGGGTTGCTGGGAAGTGCTGGGGTGGGGACTTGGCAATTAAAGTCTGTTTGGACGTCATGCGATCGCGATGGTGATGAGGACGCTTGAAGGCGGTCATCTGGAGAATATGAGCTTGTGGTCAAAGATGTTCAGGCTGTGCGCGTGTTGAAACGATTTGATCGAGAGAGTGCAGAAGGCACTGAAGACATCTTGCCTTGACATTGCAAGGCTGCCTACCACCCCCTCGTCATCGGTGCAAGACAAAAGGCTTGCACAATGCTTCATTCCCCGCCCAGACGGTATCAAGGGTCGATCCCAGTGAGTTCAATACTTCAGTCACTCAATCGAGGTCTTTCGAGGGCTCTTTCTCCAGCCTCGTCCAGGTTGAGGGCATCCTGGATACTCCTCGCGACAACACGCCACT
This sequence comes from Zasmidium cellare ATCC 36951, assembly GCF_010093935.1. Lineage (NCBI taxonomy): Eukaryota > Fungi > Ascomycota > Dothideomycetes > Mycosphaerellales > Mycosphaerellaceae > Zasmidium > Zasmidium cellare. The sequence goes on along the minus strand of NW_022986993.1, from coordinate 218,676 downwards.
GCAGGCTTTGGGGAAGAGTTCATAATCCTCCCGTCTTCCTCCTCCGGCCGTCTCTCTGTTCTTCCTCGACTTGATCCTTCGCACTTGTTCACACGCTTCGTCTTCACGCATCAGCACCGACTCGAACCGCAACGATGCACCTCCCTTTCCTCTCCCTCCTCCTCGCCGCAACAACGGTCTGGGCAGCTCCCCAACCCGTCGAGGAGTCCGCCGAAGACGCTGATCTAGGGCCTTGCTTCCCACACTGTACATGCACTCTTCTGTCTCCCCTCATGGCAACGACTTGCTGATATGATCCAGGCCACCACGGTCCACCACCACCGCCAGCCTGTTTCTTGCCATTGCTGTGTCCACCACCGGTAAGTCATAGCCTAGATGTTTGGGAGACGACGAAAGAGCAGAATGCTGATGACAAGACGTAGCCACCACCATGCCCAGCTTGTGGCCCTTGTGGATTGCCGGATTGGTACGTTCATGTTCCCTCTTCTTGATGATGAGTTCTACTGATATCGGAGCAGCGGACCTCCTCTTCCTCCTCCGCCTTGTGGTAAGTTCCTCGCCGTAGTGGGGAGGTCAGTGGATGAATGAGGCTGATATGAGTGCAGGTGGCCCGCACTGTGGTGGACCACCACCGTTCCCTTGCCAGTACTGGCCGTTTGCGCCGTTCTGTCATTGAGTGGGGATGAGGTGGGTTGGAGGTGAGTCTCAATCGTTCATGAACTTGGCTAGAATGGTACATGGCTGATGAATACCTGGCTAGATAGGTGATGGAGAAAGTTGCTGTTGAGCGTTCGATGATGGGGCTCGAATGGATGCTGGGGGAGTAATAGTGGTACGAAGTTGAAGTGCCACGAGCTAGCGGACAGGAAATCTTCTATGAAATGTTTAATACGATACAGATTTTGCATCTTCATTCCAATCATCTTCGACTCGTCTCCACACATCGCTCTACTTTGACTGCTTGCATCACCTCTACGCAGGACATCCACCCTCATACTTCCCCACAGCAGCCTCACTACACCACTTCGCCCGATCCGCCCACGCGGACTGACTCTCTTCCAGCTTCCCCTCAGCCCAAGCCTTCATCGCAGCACTCTGTAGCGCCCGCCCATACGAGAACGTCAACGCCCATGGCGCAGCGCTCACATTCTCCTGCTTCCGCTTATTGATAGCATTGAGGTACTGGATCGAATCCGCATCGCTGAACCCACCCGACAAGAACACGATCGTCGGAACGAGCGGCGGGACGGTCTTGCTGAGCATGTGCACGGTTGCTTCGGCGACGGCTTCGGGCGAGGCTTTGCTGTGCTTCTCTCCAGGCGTCACCATCGATGCCTTGAGAATCAGGCCTTTGAAGTCGACTTTGTGCAACGCGAGCCGTTCGAAGATGGCGGAGTAGGCGGCGATGTGCGCTTCGAGGGATCTTTCGATTGGTTGATCGTGAGTCATGAGGACTTCTGGCTCGACGATGGGGACGAGGCCGGCTTGTTGGGAAATGGCGGCGTAGCGCGCGAGGATCTCGGCGTTGTCCGCGATGGCGATGGGGGAAGGGGTTGTGGAGGACACAATGTATGTGGAGCGCCATTTGGTGAAGCGGGCGCCGCGGGAGTAGTATTCCTTGCAGCGCTCAAGAAGGCCGTCGAGGCCTTGGGTTGAAGTCTCCTCTGGAGAGGTCCTTGGAAGGGCAATCGTGCCCTTATCGACTTTAATACCCGGAATGATCCCCCGAGCTTTGAGCACCTCAACAAACGACTTCCCTTTCCACTTGGACTCGAGCGTGGCGTCATGCTTCATCAAGGTGTCTTCGAAGGTGATCACACCCGAGATGTGCTCTTCAATGGCTGAGGGTGTGGTGAAGAGGACATCCCGCCATTCGCGGCGGTTGTCTTCGTTGTTCTCTTTGCCGACGCTTTCGAGGCGCTTTTTGATGCTGCCGGTGCTTTCGTCGGCAGCGAGGAGGCCTTTGCCTGCTTGGCCAAGCTTCAGAGCGGTCTCGTGGAGCTCTTTCTCGTGCTCGAGTTTGAGGGGGGCTTCGAGGTGAGACATGCTGGATGTTCACACTGCTTGGAAGGGTTTGGGAGAATGGACTGGGAATGAGGAGAGGTTGAGAGATTGCAATTGAGCTTTTCAGACACATCGTATATAAAGTGTTTGCTGAGGAGAATGACTTCATACCGTGATGAAAGTACCTAGTTGGACGAACCTTGATGGTGCAGACTGGCCCTCGGTGGAGGACGTGGAAGTTTGCTCTCTGTGAGGTTGTTCAATAGTGCATCGAAATCAGGGGCCATCGTAGGTACGTGCCCAAAACACCAGAGAGTGTCGACAGTCACCAATAACATTCTGATAATGTCGTCGGTGAATGATGGACGTTGGGAGAGGACGAGGTGAAGTCAGATTAAGGTCACGTGTGAGCGTGACGTGGGCGTGAGAAAGTCGACTTCTCGAGCAGGAGCAAACATCAACCAAACCATCAACACCATCAAGCCTGGCCAGATGCTCCAAAGCAGCCATCAAAGCCAGCCTGATCTCATCGAAGCGACGATGATATTTGGCGACTGACGTTGATCACCGCCGACATGCCGGGCGTGCCAGGGAAAAAACTCGGACAAAAGGTCGACATCGACTTTACCTTGCGCAAAGTATTCCAACGAGACTCGTTTCGGCCAGTCCAGCGAGAGGTCGTGACGGCAGCTCTCGAAGGCCACGATGTCTTCCTCCAGGCTGCCACTGGCTTTGGCAAATCGCTCTGCTTCCAACTCCCCGCCGTTGTCGACTTCGGCATCACGATTGTAATCTCTCCACTGCTGGCACTGATGAACAACCAGATCAACTCTCTCCGAGCTGCCAACATCAGAGTTGAGACCATCAACAGCACGATCCCCGTGTCGACCAAGACTGCAATACTCAACGACCTCAAAAGCGGCCATCCTTTGACCCGACTTCTCTACGTCACGCCCGAGTACTGCACGCTGGACTACTTTCGCAAACACTTGCGCACCGTCTACGAACAGAGGGAATTGGCCAGGATCGCCATCGACGAGGCACACTGTATCTCGGAATGGGGCCACGACTTCAGGCCGAGTTTCAAGGAGCTGAAGCTTTTCAAGAAGGAATTTCCGGATGTTCCCATGATTTGCTGTACGGCGACAGCGACTGAAGAAGTACGCGACGATATAATCACTACTCTTGGACTGGATGAATCTAAACTGAAGAAGTTTACCATGACCACGAGTCGGCCTAATTTGCACTACGAAGTACGCTTCAAGAGCGACGAGGAAGATCATTTTGACGACTTCGTTTTATGGCTACGCACCGTTCACAAACGTCGTGCTAAAAGCGCGGCTCGCTCACAGGAACTCAGTCAGCGTAACGAGCGTGCTAGGAATGTGCCTGGCATCATTTACACATGGTACCGAAAAGACACCGAAGCCCTTGCTCAACGCCTGCAAGACAATGGAATCGGTGCGAAAGCGTACCACGCCGGCATGTCTACGGAGGCGAAAGACGATCACCTTGATGGTTGGGTCAAGAACAAGGAAGGCTACGATGTCATCGTTGCGACGACTGCGTTTGGTATGGGCATTGACAAGGAGAATGTTCGGTTCGTTGTCCATTGGCAGATGCCAAAATCTTTCGAAGGCTACTACCAGGAAGCTGGTCGAGCAGGACGAGACGGCAAAGCATCTGTCTGTATGCTCTACTACAGCCGCGAGGACCGTGATCGCGCTCACGCCTCTTATGTGCGAGACGCCGAGAAGATGCAAAACGCAAAAGGCGCAAGTCGCCAGGCGTGCATCAATCGTGGCAAAAGCTTGCAAGCGTTGATCACCTACTGCGAAGGTGTGACCACTTGCCGCCATAGGAGCGTTGCCAAGTACTTCGGTGAGGAAGCAGTGCCTCCTTGCGAGTGGGCTTGCGATTGGCACAAAGATGCGAAGAAGCTGGCGAAACGCAAAGATCTTGATCTTCAAAGCGAAGAGTGGATCGCGACACAGAGACAGATGGGGACTTACAATCAAGATGAGTATGATTGAGGTTCTGGAGTGCAAAGAAGCATCGAGAGATTTTCTGGCTTGCTGCTGGAATCACGAAGAAGAGCAACGGCGTGGCTGTCGATGTATCCAAGGACATGCACGAGGCGACTTGATCGTACGGCAATCATCGAGATTGTTATCATGCAACGACTTCGGAAGTGGTTAGGGGATCCAGAGGTTAAACGCCTGCGCGGATCATGGAGAAGCTTCGGGGAGCCTTGTGACGGACGAACTGTTCAGCATCTTTCGTCCGGACGGACGTCGAAGTCCGATCAACGCCTACCACCATTTCTACTTTCGGTCCTATAATTGGTCATCTCAAACTCTTATTGAGGTTCCGCCCATTACACTACTGACCTACGGCCCGTGCCCCCAGGTTCGGGCGTCGAGATGTGGAATCATTGCAACTGGGCTGCATAAGGCAATGACGACGGCCAGTCCGCATTCGGGAAACTTGAGGAATCAGATGTGCTCTCAAATGACTGCACTCTATGACAATGAACATACCCTTCGGTGCCAAGGAGGTCAGATTCCATGGCCATGTTTGGTATTGTCAATGCACGTATGTCGAGAATAGCAGACATGGTAGCAGGGCAAAATGATAATAAGTGCAGTCTGCCGCTGCAGAATCCCAACAACACAAGTATATCCGCACCATCTCTATCTTCCTCCACATTGCCATCATGTCCTCTCCCGTCTCACAACTCGAAACGCTCCAAAAGAATTCCGAATTCGTCTTTCTGGTCTGTACGTACGCCGGTTCCCAGCCCCAACTCGCCAAACAACACTCCACTGACATCCTATTCTCTACACCATAAAGTCTACAGAGGCCATTGGTGTCCCTTTTGCCTCAACTACATCAAATCCCTCGCCAGCATCGGCCCCTCCATCAAAGCCGCCGGTGGACAACCTATCATCATCACCGCAAAAGAGAGCCCCGAGTTGGTTAAGATCGTGAGGGAGAAGACGGGATACACAGACGCGGCCATCGTCGACCCGAAGCATGAAATCGCCAATAGCTTGAGGGCACGAGGGCTCCTTGATCTCACAATCACTGAGAAAAAAGGCTATTCGCAGGGAATGGTTCAGCCTGGTGCTTTGGTGCTGGGGAAGGAAGGAGAGGTGATGTATGCCTGGGCGAGTCGGCCGAGTTTGGTGAGTTGGTACTCCTATATGGTATCATGGGATTGCTTTGCTGACGGTGGTGTGAAGAGCAATCTTGGAGGTGCTAAGGATCGACCTTTGCTGGAGCAGGTTTGGGGCGATGTCGAGGCGGTGATGCAGGGGAGGGAGAGGGTACACGGTGGTGTGTATGGGAAACAGACGTTTTTGCAGGGCATTGGGATGAAGTTGTTTGGATGAAGAGAGGTGGACACGAGAGATGTGGGTGAGTCTACTCAATGCATACTTCCATTTCGTGTATAGACCACTTGTTGAAGTCCCTGTTGATGCCTTCACTCTATGTCCTGGCTGTTTCCCTATCGGTCGTTTACTTATCATCCGTCGTCAAACATGCTCAACCCACCTAACACGGCGCCGGCGTCTCGATACAAGCACAAGCTGTGCTCGCAAACCCCTTGCCCAATGCTTCCAGGGTCGAAAGTAGTGCTGCTGGGTTGGCCTTCTGCGCTTTCTTGACCAACGTCGTGGGAGTCGGCTCTGGCTCTGCGATGGGTTCTGGATCTGCCGTCCGCTCCGCGATCTTCTTTTCTGGTCTTCTGCCAGTGCAGGCGACGGGGAAATTTTTCGAGCACCAGGACTGAGCGGCGGTGTTTGTTGAGAGTGGCAGGAGTGCGTCGTAGGGGAACTTGGTGCAGACGCCGGTTGGTGTTGGGGTTGCAGCGGGTGTTGTTGTTGTGGTTGTAGTTGGGTCTGTGTTGATCGTACTGCCAGCGTAGGCCACGGCGGCGAATTCTAGGAGTGAGAAACGCATGGTTTGAGAATGTGTGTCGAAAATATTCGATTGGGGTTGCTTGTACTTAACAAGAGTGATTCAGAACCCTTAGTTGTGTTGGAAGATGATCTGCCGGCTTTCTCTTTGAAGACCACTTCAACGGCCTGCAGCTTCTACTTCGTCAGCCAGCCTTTTGTCTGGACCCGACGCGTGCTGAAGGCTAACGAGCACTGTATGAGCTCCACAAGTTCTCGCCATTCAGATGTCTCAGAAGATGAAGCATGGGCAGGCACTCCCCTCGCCAATTGCGATTGGTCCACAATGGCGTCTCCGTCTTAAGCCAGCCGCGAGAAGGATTGACGTCTCGCCACGTGGGAGTCGACACTGAATTCCGAACCATACCAGGGTCGAAGCGAAGTCCAGGTGAAGTTCGGGGTCGTGGTTTCCAGCTGGAAAGATTCACGCCACGAGCGATCTGGCCAAGCTTGAGCTGGAACGCTATCCCAGATAGGAAGTTGTGGCGTGCGCTGTGCGGCTGGACCTGTCTCACATTGAACTTCACCTTGCGGTTCATCTTCACAATTGTAGAGCTTGAACTGCTTCATGACGAAGGAACTTTCATCGTTTCGCTCCTTCGTTGCAATACCGAACAATTCGCAACATGGACATCAAAGCGGAGAGTGAACCTTTCCTGGAGAGCGCTGTACTCTTGGAAAGCTCGCGCGCAGGGCTGGAGACCAGGCGTCAAAGATTGCCATATGGGCAGGCCATCACCATTGGGAACGTCGTTTTGTTCTGTTCATCATTCGCGCTTTACTGGTTATCCCGCCAGAGACAACGGCAAGGACCCTTTCAGACCGACATCCGAGATGCGTGGCCGGCCGTTCAGTACGAAGACCGTACATTCACTGGAGCTTTGAAGCACGATGCAGAAAGCAAAGAGCTGTACCGCGAGCATGATGCTGAGCGAGAGTACTTTGGACCACCGTCAATCCTGATCGAGGATGCTTGGGATCGACTTCTTCATGGTAGGGAACATGTTAAACGTTGGTTGTGTGCCAGCTAAACCTGTTGGTAGACGAGTTTGTGCCGATGACAGCAGAAGAGGCTGCTCCATTCCAGCCCGAATTGACAGTCCTGCCATGGGAGGGAAAGTTCTTCTTTGAGTAAGCTTCATCACCCAATTATACTGCTCTCCTCCATCAACTGACGAAGTCGGTAGGCCCGATGTCCTCCACTTCCTCCACTGCATCAATGGCATCCGCAAAGAGTTGTCGAACTACATGTACAATAGTTCGGCCAGTCACTTCCTACTCCTCTTCGGACCTCGCCCATTGGGAGCATTGCATGGATCGACTTCGACAATCGATCATGTGTCATGGGGACCTGACTCCGTCTCCGCTGTACTCTTGGCCCGATTCTCCTATCGCTTTGGGCCGTTCGGGAACCCATGCATGTCGTAAATGGGAACCGATCCGGCAGTGGCTGGACGAGCGAAAGGTGCGAGGGGGCTCAGGGAAGTCTGGATAGCCGTCCGCGGAACTCCAGAACATGATGGACACCGGTACCAATTCAGTATCAAGCATCCCGCTCCATGGGTCCATGATACTAGCGGCACCCTCCACGGACGTCGAGATGTCGGGCGGCACCGAACGCACGAGAGCGACCACCCTGATCAGTGTCCTGGACAACGTGCACATGTGTGCTATGTCTCTTTTCAAGTCGAGTTTCGCCTGACCACTTCAATTCAACAAGTTCCCAACAGGCAACCCATCGGACCCATCATCACACATCTTCCAAGGATCATCCTGGCCCTCTGGCAGCTCATCGTCCCAATAACAGGCCGTGTTCGCGGTCGCATAGTCCCTCAGTACGTCCCAATCCCGACACTGTCTAGTCTGATTGAAACCACCCTTGTGTCCATGGCCAGTGACGATCAACAGATCATCGCTCGCAGAGCACATCACACTCTGTCTCAACGCATCATAGCAATGCATCGCATGCTCGAGCGGTTTTGTGGGAGTCTTGTTATCGCGAACGAGGAGGTAGTCCTTTCGAAGGACCTGGATGCAGTGGATGAGGTGGTATGCTTCGAGGGCGTAGACGACTTTGTCGTCGTGGTACGGGTGGATTATGGTGTCAGGGAAGCCTTGTCTCGTGGCGTAGTCAATGTCGAGGGCAATAACTCCGTGTCCGGAATTGATTCCTGCCCAGGCTTCGTTGGGGCCTGTGAGGTTGTCGTCTTCCCAGAAGCGGTTGAGAAGCCCAGAGTCGAGGGTTTTGTTGCGGAGGGTGCTGAGACCAACTTCATGCGACTTTTGTTAGTGAGCCTCTGGCAAAAACAGGGCAATCGACATACGTTTGGAGACCTTCGGTGGGTGTTCTGCTAATTCTGTCCGCCAGCGGATAAGAATAATGCTTTGAACAACAATGATCAAAGTCAAAAGAGTGTATGCACCGCCATGGAGGAAGCCAGAGCCTTGTGTTTTGCGACTTGTCGCCCGTTCAAGAAGTCCTTCGGCCTCGTTCTGCTCTTCGCTTGTCGTCGTTTCGGCTTCTCTCCAGCCTCGCTTTTCGTCGTCGGTGTACATTGTGTTATGTCTTCTTCCTCAGCCCGTCTTCCGCTGCCCTTCAATACTGCTCCCAGAGCAGCAGATGTCAGGCTCCTGTCGCAGGCCAGAGACTCCTCGGTGCTTCTTGGAGGAAGACATCATTTCGCAAGGCAAGCCCAGGCTAGTCATGACCTTATAGTACGCTTAGTAACCTCTTCTCTGAAGCGATTCCCATGTTTCAACGCCTTGGGATCCAGGAGCTGAAGTCAGGGTTAAGGCCATAAGAGGCGTTGATCGGCCCAGGGCTGGCCCGTTTCCGGCTGCAGATGGCGATCATCCGCTCCGATTTCCGCTCTCGGGTGCGCCAGTCAGATTCTCCGTCAGGCGGCAGGACGCCTTAACTTACGCTCTTTTCGCGGAGAAAATCACTAGTTAATAATCAACAAGGATCCTGTCGTTGGCGAGGCTGTGATGAGAGCTCCTCTTTGAGACGAATATACGAAACTGAAGGCTTTGTGCAGCTTCACCCAATTCATCACTTGAATGTTCCAAAGCGAGGCCCTTCTCAACCACAAAGCTTATCCCCTCGAGTAAGCCTACCCAAGATGCGCGCCACAGAAAGGCAGAAGACGACCGTCTCCTTAAACGGTCGATCGTTTTAGCACCCAGCCGCAAAAGCCAACACGTCGATGATTCGATGCACACCGGCTCGTGGCATGTGGCATGCCACGCGCGTGCGAGTTGTAGCTGAAATAGGATAACTTGCGAGCGCCTCGCTGTCATCCTAATCTAGGAGTGTTCATCTTCGCAGCCCGCTCGGTGCTCTTTATATCACTTTCCTTGGCCTGCAGACTTCGAGAGTCAGGTCTTCCATTCTTGTTCGCTGTTAGGTAAGTCGAGGGATACCACCGGAGAGATAGAGGATTTGACCGACCAAGAGCACAGCACGTCCACTCATTCCAAACACAAGTCAATCCTTCAAGCAAAAACACATTCTCTACATCAAGCAGCATCGCCAACATGCGCTTCACAACAACAGCATCCGTACTGGCCATCCTCGGCACAACACTCGCCCTCCCCGTCATCCCCGAAAAGAACGTTACGGAAACCGTCTCCCCTTCCCCGGAGGCTCCCACATATCACGTCTACAAAGCTGCCTGGAAACGCGAAGCCGAAGCCGAAGCGGTACCAAGGAAGAAATACGAGCTCTGGAAGCGCAGAGAATTCATCGACCCAAAATCGTTTTCTTTCGGCGACCATGCGAAGAGAGAGGCGGAGGAGGAGAGCGATGAGGCTGGGGACCCGAAGACGTTGATTCTGTGGAGAGATGCCGAGGCCGACCCGAAGAAATACGAACTCTGGAAGAAAGACGCCGAAGCCGAAAAGGAGAAATTCGAGCTGTGGAAGAAAGAAGCGGGCGCAGATGCGGCGGCCGATCCTAAAAAATACGAGCTCTGGAGGAAAGACGCGGAGGCAGGCGTGCAAGCCTGGAAGAAGGACGCAGAGGCTGATGCGGAAAAGTTCAAGCTCTGGAGGAAGGACGCTGATGCCGATGCCGACGCAAACAAGAATAAGTTCGAACTGTGGAAGAGGGACGCCAAAGCCGACGCCGATCCCGTCGTGACTGCCTGGAAGCGCGAGGCGGACGCCGACGCAAAAGAGAACAAATTCGAGCTCTGGAAGAAGGAGGCTGACGCTGATGGTAATGCAGAGCCAACGATTGCGGGAGCCTGGTAAGGTTGTGTGGCGATCGGGGACGGTCCTGAGAATTGGGTGAGAGGGTCATGATTTAGGTAATGTTTTACAACGTATGTTAGATAGAACTGCACGTATCTCTTCAACACAAACAGAACCGAATGCGAGCGTGTGCTGGTCATATTATTCGATCTTTCTAGACGCTTGTTAGTGTATATGTTCCGTTAAGAGTGTCCGAGATGATGTACCTTGGCGTATTTGCTCCGAGCGATGCATCGGTTCATGTCAGCCTAGTGTCGAGGATTCTTCTAATTTTTTGAGTGGAGTACTGTACAGTTGCGGGCCTTCGTTCTGTTTGGGTCGTTACACTTTCACAAGCAGCCTCTTGTCCTTCGCCAACCTCGCCAATCCCAACAACACTCCGCCCACAAGCAACGTCGCCGCTGCAAAGCAACTCAGCGCGAGATATCCACCCTTCACCAGCTCGCCTGCGATCGGTGTTCCAAACAATCCCGTCAAACTCACCGACGCCATAACCATCCCCACACCGGCTCCATGGGATTCGTCCGTCGTGAGCGTCGTCGCGCAGACGAGTTGTAAGCTCAAGATCGCCCCAGAAATGAATCCATACGCAATGGACCAGACGATCAAGCCAGCGAGGCTGGTGGCTGCAGTCCAGCAGAACGTGACAATCGCACTGCCGAAGGTAGCACAGACTAGGACATTGAATGGTCCGAGTTTGTCTGCGACGATTCCAGGGAGGATACGGCCGAAGAGTGAGGCAGCGTTCAGGGCGGACAGGAGGTAGAACGATGTGCTTTCTGAGATTCCGAGACTGACGCCATATGTCGTAACGAAGAATAGCGGAGAGAAAAAGCCGAAGAAGGAGAAGGCCAGTCCTGCGCAGAGTAAAATGTAGGAGGGGTGTTTGAGACCAGAAAGATCTTTCTTCTTTTTTTGCTTGGGCTTGCGTTCTCCATTTGTGTCAGATGCTTCGCTCTTGGATACTGGCTTTTGAGTGCAAAGAATGACCACGGCACACAGCGGGATCATAGTGAATCCCACAATCCGCAATGACCATCCGAAGCTAATGCCGTCTTTGTTCAGCAGTTGATCGAGGGCGATGGGCCAGATGACGCCGCCGAGTGAGGATCCCGCAATCGTACAGCCTTGCGCCAGTGCTCGATGCTTCTTGAAATGCATGGGAATGACTACCGTAACGGGAATAGCGATCATTGACATCCCAATACCGAGTAGGACTCCTTGGCTGAGGAAAAATTGGTAGTATTTCCTGGACAGAGATACCATGAAGACTGCGACGATCTCACAGACTGAGCCGATCGCTATAGGAACTGTAGGACCAGTTCGATCGGTTAAGAAGCCTGCTGGAGCTGCGAAGGCAAAGCATGCAAAGCTGGCGAAGGAGCCGATCCAGGAGATTTGGAAGTTGGATTCATTTGGAAGGTAGTGAGCGGTATAGTATTGCTACGCATCATCAGAGTCAGTCGTATCATGGTGGAAGGTCATGAAGGACAGACCTGAAAGACTCCATAGGCATTCATGAAGCCCACGGTGACAAACAGACCCAGTGAACCAGCGCAGAGTACCCCGATGGAACGAAAACTGGACGATGTCAATCAGGTCAGATCTAGTCAGTGTCAGCAATGCTTGCTTACTTGAACTCAGATGCGGCCTTTTCCTCCTGCGCGCTAAGCTGGCTCTCCGCAGATGCGTCGACTTGCTTCTCATCATGAATACTTTCACTGGGTTCTGAGCCAGCCTCCATGGTCACAGTGATGCGTCCGTCGCTATCACTGTAGAAGTTGTACTTTGCTGCATTATCGGTTGTCGACTGAATTGTGCAGCTATAAGGTGTGGTTGCTCGCTTCGGCCAAATAGAAGCTCCATGGGCGTGGCTTGCAGGATCGGATCGTCCGTGGCGAAGGATTTAAAGCCCGCGGAAGGCCCGCTAAAGGAGAGTGTACGGCGGCCGAAGTAAAATGGGGTCTTCCTCGTATACCACTCAAAGAATGTGCATGTCGAGATCCTGCAGGAGCGCTTCCCAGTCCTGTGTATCCAGCATTTGGCCTTGATCGATAAAGTCCTGCCACATGCCGCCGTCGAATTCAAGTCCACCGCTGCTGGTTGGGTAGCCATTAGTAGACATAGACGGGTTGCTCACATACGAAGCCGTGCCGTTGGTCTGCTGCTGTGCTTCATATGGCTGGCCCTGTACGAGGTAGCCATTCCCAGTGGAGATCATGGCCTGCCCGGGTACACTGGTTCGTGCTGTGTTCGCATTCGCGTTTGGCAACTTTACGTGATGTTTTCTGAGCACAGCAAGCAAGGAGTCCGAGAATTGGGCGCCCATCTCGGAGGCATCTTTGGTCTGTTCAATGATGTTCAGAGCTTCTCGGACCTGGGCCAGACGCTGAGGGTCGTCGTCTCCTTTGTTGACGCAGATATCCATGACAAGTACGACCGTTGCGTAGAAGACATGAAGCATAATACCTGCATATGTCAGTTTCTGTGAAAGCTTCGGCACGAGTTTCAGACGAACCTCCAAGTTTGAGATGCGACTCCAAGAACGAGCTTTCCTCCTGCAAAACCGTTTGACGGATCTTGAAAACATTCCGTGCGGACTCCAGGCCAATGTTTCTTGAGTAATTGAAGCGGGAATCGAATTTTGCTCGGATGAGGAAAGGCAGGTGCAGCTTACACCTCATGGTATTGATCATCTGGTTGGCCATCACACGCTGATTGTCCATTTGTACAGTAAAGGCATCTCCGTATTCCATTTTCAGTTGGGCGCTAGAAATGTCGAAGCGAAGGAAGCGAGGCATGCCACGGTAGATGCTCTCGAACTTTGAATCCATGCTGGCAACCAGATCGTAATTGACTTGTTCCAGATCTGGATAGCACCAGACAGCGTCTACAATCTCTCGACATGCATGTGCGAGCTTGATGCGGTGCAGATAGTAGCTCATGATGGTGGGTTCCAGGGAGCTACGGCTAAAGTCGGGCCCATGAGTGTTGAGATCCTCTCGCGTTAGGTTTCGTGGCTGATTGGTGGATATTTGACGGGGATGTATCGAATACATGCCTTCTTGAGGACCTCGAATGTACGTCAACAACCTGTTGACGATGTCAGTGTGTGACTATGGCGTGAATAGGTTCAACCATACCAATCCGTGCAAGACAAATGCCACCAAACCTTTCTGCGGACTTCTTTCTCGATGATACCAACTTGTGTCAGATCCGCGGTTCGTGCAGCTTTGGCATCGAGCTTGTGTAGACTCTGATCTCGAGCCATTGCGATTGCAGTAGAATGCATCATTCTGACTCTCACAGTGAAGCCCTCGACATGGTAGAACAGGAACGTCAACATGATGCATGCTTGCACAGCCTCCAAGCTTGTCTCGGTAGTCGACACGCGGACTTGTTCGATCGCATACAAGGCCTGTCTTGACCACTCTGTAGAAACTTTGTTGGCAGTAGGCTGGTCTCCAAAGATGTCCGGTCCGCGGTGGAAACCAACCATCCAATAAAAGCCCACGCTGGCACAAATGCTCAGGATCAAAGCAAGAGCGCCAGGGTCGATCTTGTCTGAGGATTGAATTTGAGTATACACTCGATCGAACATGTTGCGAGTATGTTCAACATGCAGGACGTGCTGCATGGCGTCCAGATTGTCCGCATAAACGTTCAAGAAGCGAACTGCTACATGATAAGGCGGCACATCGATAGTATGCATCCGTGGCGTGTGCACAGCAGCGGCTATTTGCTCCTCGGTTTGGATGTTGATCTGCAGTCGCTCCGTGAATTGTGGTAGCTACAAATATATGGTTAACAAAGATTTATGATTCCAAAGCTCCCAACTTACGGTAAGTTCTGAGCGTGTTCCGATGGATTCCAGCCAGTGAGAGTCTTCCTCTGCCTTCTCGCCATCTGTTCTTGGACGTGGTGGCGTTGAAGCGGCAGTAGAAGTGGAAGGATAGTTCAGAGCGGCAAGAGGCGGTAATGACTGGCTTCCATAGACGGTCTGCTCCAGCCTCTCCAGCCTCGCCTTGATGATTCTGTTTTCCGTCCGGAGGTCATCATCTTCGTTGGAGGCTTCAACAGACGAAAAGTGTCGTTCGCCCTGGTATTCGCATGCCACCCGGCGACTTGAGCAATTCGAACATGGTCTCTGCCGGTCGCATTTAAGTTTCTTTACCTGAAGAAAGACATGTCAGCGCCTCGCCGATTTCGAAGACATCGGGCGGATGTTTCGTACCCGGCACAAGGAGCAGGAGACAGGGTCTTGTCGTGGCCGAGGCCGCTCCGAGGTGCGCTGAGGAGGCATTTAAGTCGTTATTCGATGTTTTTGTTACATATCATCGATCGGCGGGCTCGTTCATGATGCCTCTGCTGACTTGGCGACGTTGATGGCGCGGTGCAGAGCTGAAGTGAGGTTGACAAAGTTCCCGCTCGCCTAATCCCGTAGCCGACTTACCCGATGAGGATGCCTGAGGCGGCGACAAAATGAAGCTCAAAACCCGAGCTGTCCAGACTTCTACCCATCGCAACAGCAACAACGCCAGGCACAAAGGCAACAGCAGCGATACGCCACGGATCAGATGACTGTACACATGGTGTATGCTAGATGCGGCCAAAGTCCACGTCTTCCGTACCGTCCCGGTCTGCGAGTCTAGAGCACATCCGGTGCCGGCAACAACGCCGTATCTCACCTGGTACCATCGTCAGCACAGTGTGCAGCCTTGAGTATCTTCGCTGACATCTGCGCCAAGTCCGCTTTGCATGACACAACTTGATGGTGACGAGATGGGAACCCGCTAGTTTCATAGCTTCCCGAGGTCGCCAAGTAGCTGGCCGTCGATACTGTCAGTTTTCAAGTACAAGTCCGCAACAGAGGGAACGATCGTGGAAGCGACATGCTCACGACGCGAAACCGCTGAACAGAATGCCTTTGCAGATGGCATTTTGTGGCAACCTCCGCGCATAGCCTATTTGCATGGGAAACGATCTACTTTCCATGACCTGCCTTCGATCTCGGGAGACGCACGTAACAGTGCTCATATGCTCGCCCCTCATTCCTTTGCAGATGCGATGCACAGTTTCTATTGCGCCATGAACAGAAGAGCCACTCGTTACCGGGGTCCATCACGCGGGCCTTATTTTCCAGTCTCTGCGCTCATTTGAAGCCCTGCAATGCTGCGATTCTGCGGACTTGCCCAGGCCCTCCACCTCTCTTTAAGTCTCTCGTCGCCACTAGGTCTGGTCACGCAAGATGGTATCAAAAGAAGGTGTCCCAATGACCCATCTTGCACGAGGTTTCCAGCAGCGCAGGCCAGGCCACAATGCTCCACCGCGATAGGGAAGGTTTGAAACCCACAAAGTGCCTGATGTGAAGCTCACGGAGTACCCGTATAGATATCCAGCATTCAGGGATAAGACCACCGGGCGATTGACATTCACAGACCCTCGCTTATCGTCTCTGCCTTGTGACTGGGAAGACGTGACCAAAGAAAACACGCCGTATCTTCCGGAGTATCGAAATACTCGGACCGGAGAGCTTCAAAATTCATGGTGTGACCCTCGATGTGATGTCGATGCTCTCAGGCAAAGAGGAGTCGATATTGAAGAATTCGTACTGATATGACTTCAAGGGTCACTTGATGTACTTTTTAATAAACTCCTTCAACTGCTCCTCACTCCACTCCGGCAGCCCCAACAACTCATTATCAGTCTTGTCGAAATGATTTCCCTCCTCGCCATTGTCCCCAAAACTAACCTTGACTATATACCCTCTCATCGCCATGGGGCTCAAATCACCCTTCTTGAAGTTCTCCTCGGATTCTTTGAGCATCGCATCAGTATCGATGTTCATTGTCTTGATCTCGTCGTTCGGCCTGAGTTCTCGCAGCAGGCGAAGCATTTCCAGCTGGGAGGTGGCCTTGGAGTGGATGAAGCAGTACTTGTTGATGACCAGATCTCTCTTAGACAGAGCGAGCGCAACAGCCTTGCCGACATCATCGAGCGTGGTAGCGGAGATCTTCCCCTTTCCATGATCGAGGAGACGGATCGGCTGCCCGTCAAAGTTCAACAAGATGTCTCTGTCAAGAGCCCAGTCTAGCAGCACCCCCTGGTTAATGATCGTGAACGTCAAAGCCCCCTCGTTGGCTTTCTTCACGACGTAGTCTTCCATATCTCCCTTGGGCTCGAGTGGCGGAAGATGGCGGTTCTTCGGCTTCCGCATATCCGCTCCAAATGACGAGGGAATGTAGTGCGGAATCCCCGCGGCAATTGTGGCGTCGATGAGGGCGAGCTGGGCGGGCAATACATGGACCTCACGGTTCATAAGACAGACGACTGCATCGACTTTTCCCGCGGATTTGAGCGTTGAGGTGAGCTTCTCAACGGAGGAGTAGTCTGCTTCGGCGACTTTGACGCCGGGGAAGGCTTTTGCGGTCTTCTCTGGGCTACGAGTGAGGACCGTTACTTCGAAGCCTGCTTTGAGGAGGTTTGTGATGACTGCTGCACCGAGAGAGCCGTTTGGCTGGAACGTGTTAGTGGGCTGAGAGGTTGTGGAAAGAGTGAGAGGCTTACCCCAGAGACGGCAACGTGCTGAACCTTCATTGTTGCTCGAGTATCCTGAAGTGCTTGATGGAAGTGATGTCGAAGGGATCTGAGAGCAGGCCAACATATATACTCAGTCCCCGTGAGTCCTTAAATCCAGATTCTGACATAAGTGGCCCACCCGCGTACCTGCATCTTTGCTCTGTGCTACAGCCTTAAACGTCCTGAACAAGTTAGTCAAATCGCAAATTAATCCTGGTCCGGCATCTCGGTGAGCTAGGGCATCCTCAAATCCGCGAGCGAGTCGTGAGAGCTCCCTTTTGCTGACTATGTGGTAGGGCCGGAGATAGACGTGGGATGGAACGAGAAAACCCTAAGAAGCTCCAGATATTCCTACCTGAACCGATCCCTATGCGAATGAGAGGCTCGTCGAGTAGATGGCGTTGATAGCTCGGGCAGAGAGTCGTGGTCGGCCGGGCTGCTAGGAATTTGACCATCAAAATGCGGTTGCCTGATGAGAAACTCGCACAAAATGTGTTGTAATGGCGGAGAAATCAGTGAATACTCATCGCCAAAGCCGCCGAAAACATTGACAGTTAGCCTACAATTTCTCATTTCTCTTCTTCGATCGGTATCCACTTCTTGTGCTACCTCCGTCAATCTCAATGACGTTTCCAGTGACATGGCCAGCACCGTAGCTGGAGAGATACAGAACCAGACCAGCGAAGTCCTCTGGCTTTCCAACTCTACCACTAGGTTGTCCTGCTGACAAAGTGTCCAAAGCCGTCTCGAATCCGTAGGCTGTCATGCGGCTCGGGAAGACACCTGGACAGATACAGTTGACAGTGATATGGTGAGGCATCAGTTTAGATGCTTGCGTCCTGGAGAGATGAATGCAAGCCGCTTTGCTGGGACCGTAGCTGAAGGTTCCAGAACCGGGTGCTGCAAGTCCGCCTTCGTCGCCCACTGTCACATCGACGGTGGTTATGCCCGCCATACTGGCGATGTTGATGACTCGGTTAGGGAAGTCTGCGGTGGCGCCCTTGGTTAAGAGTCCATGCAGGCCGACCGTGGTGTAATAGATGGCCTTAACATTAAGTGCCATCAGCTTGTCCCAGCCTGATTCTGGGAAGTCGTCGTATGGTGCTCCCCTGTGAAAAGACGGTCAGAACTCGAGATACACGCGGGAAGTCTGGAGCACCTACCAAGTTGCACCAGAGTTGTTGACAAGCACAGTCAAGCGATCAGTCTTCTTCTTGACCTCAGCTACCAAGGCATCACATCCTGCCTTATCCTTCAGATCCGCTACGACGTACTCGCACTTTCCAGGTCCAAGACTGTTGAGTCTACTGGTGGTCTTTTCAAGTTCGCCCTTCTTCCGACTCGCAATGATGACTCGCGAGCCATTCTGTACAAAAGCTTGCGCGGCCATTTCTCCCAGGCCGGTGGCGCCTCCAGTAATCAAGACTACATGCTGCTTGAAGTTGAACAAGTTGGAGACGCTGAGGTCTGCTGCCGTTGAGGAGTGGGCCATTCTGCTCGCCGAGACTCTACAATCTGGACAAGATGGTACAGAGACTGTAGAATAGATTGTAGTTATATTGCTGTTGGAAAGTGAGGATGATTTTCCGTCGCCGTCGTTGCCAATCCGGGAGGAGGCGGGGAGGCCTCGGCAATCGAAAGGAATCTCACCTCAGACGTCCCTTTGCCGTGGACCTTGCATCGCTATCACTCATACATCTAATCAAAGGTCTGATATTTGCAGCCACGGCCCTATGTGCCCAAATACGGCTTGAGAGACCAGAATGCTATAGTCTCAGATGGGAAGTGATGAGGCAAAGTGAACCTGATTCGAAGCATCAAAATCGAGGAAAGCTAGCATCCCTCATCCAAGAGCCTCCACTGCCGAACCGACCATACCGATCTACGCCCTTCACCTATGTCTCGGATCTGGTGTGGGCGGAGATTACAACTAGGCTGCGATCGTAGAACTACCGATTTCGGGTCTGAGGCAATGAAGAAGCCCACCACGAGTGAAAAAGATACGGGATGAAGAAAGGAGTAAACTCCACAGCAACGAGTTGACAAGAGCTATGCGCACATTTGAATTACTTGGAAGCAAGATGCGATGCAATGCGGCAATGGGCATACCTTCAGTCCCGACACCCACAGCTCAGAATGCTGCGATTGAGGTCCTTGGACTGCACTGAAGCGACGCCTGCTTGATGCAGAGTCATCTCGAACTCTCCAAGTAGAGCCTTTAGGACATGTTCGACACCAGTCTGTCCGTTGATGGCCAAGCCATAAATATACGGTCGGCCGATCAGGACACATTTTGCTCCAAGGGCCAGTGCCTTGGCGACGTCCACTCCAGTACGTATGCCGCTATCGAAGAAAACGTCCAGCTCCGACCCAACAGCATTTGCAATTGCTTCAAGCGTTTCCAAGGACCCCGGAACACCATCTTGTTGTCTGCCGCCGTGGTTGGACACCACGACGCCTTGCATACCGTAGGCGACTGCTTTCTTTGCATCTGCGACTGTTTGAATGCGTTTAAGCACGATCGGTCCGTCCCAGTTCTTTTTCAAAAACGAAAGATCCTCCCACGAATGTGAGAGCCCTGGCGTGCTGATGCCAGCCCACTCAGCGGCTGCGGTAGCCAAGTCGTCCTCCACGCCTTTGCTGTGCTTTTCGTGGCACCGCTTCTGAAAGACTGGATCGGTGAGGCCGTTCTCGACTCCGACATGATCTGCGACAAGGAATGGATTGTATCTGCCGACGTCAGCATTGGCCTAGACCTTTTCAATTCTAGCTACATACCCGTGATCCATATCGACATATCTCCAGCCCATGGCATACGTATCGACTGTCACGAACAAAGCCGTATACCCGGCCGCCTTGGCTCGTCGAAGTAGCGACACGGTGTATTCGTTGTGCTCGTTCGATGGCCAGTAGAGCTGGAACCACGATGTGCCTCCTTCATTGGCCTTCGCAGCGTTCTCGATGCTTGTGCAAGTCGCACTTGAAAGTATGTAAGGAAGTCCACAGCTTGCCGCAGCCTTTGCCGCAGCTATCTCGCCATCCCGATGGAAGATCTTCTGGACACCTATGGGCGCCAGTGCAACTGGATATGACATTTTCTGACCTAGGACGGTCGTCTCAAGCTCTGGATATTTGGTCTGGACAAGTCGTGATGGAAGAAGGGCCCATTGGTGGAACGCATCTCGATTGCGCTTGTCCGATTCTCCTGTGCCAGCATTTCCAGAAACGTATCCCCAGGAATCTGCTGAGAGCGCTGCTTTGGCGAGCTGTTCCCATTTGGAGCTGTCGAATGTAATGCTGGGCTTGACTCCTTTCAGGGCATTCAGAAACGTTTCTGTTTCGTACTGATGAGGTGCAGCCCGAGGACGGGAAGATATGGGAGAGGCTGCCATCAGGAATACTGAGGATAAAATTGACTATGGCAGCATTGTACCATTTGCTGCATGTGGTGTTTATACCAACTCCGGCTGCTTCGGTAGAAAGATTATCCTTGAGCTGATACTGGAAACTGGACCCTTGATCGACTGCAACGGAAGACTTCCAATCGGGCTTTCGTGAAATCCCAGCCTTGCTTGAGCTGAAAGTGAACAACACCGTAAGGTGCTCAACGATATGAGGGTGCCCCCTGTGGATGTCCATCAGGCAATTCAGCTAGGGACAAGTGCGGCTGAAGGCGGTCAACACTGCCGATCGAATGGACCTCTCGTCTCATCACGGTCCGCTCGTCTAAATCATACAGTTCAAGCGGCAGGCTCCAAGCTGTGAAGATGTACATGCCCTCCAGGAAGTCAGGCTGCTTAATCATTGCATCATGAATGTACTGGCATCCATTGGACGAGTCATTCTGTTGTCATTTGACATCCGAGAGCCATCAGTGACAGACAGAGTCTTTGGCCTCGGGTGGTACTCGAGGGGCACCACGTACGCGGCCTCCGACGCCTCAAGCTTCACATCAAGTGCAAATCTCACAGCGCTGCAGTTGACAACCATCTCAATATGCATTACTATCTATGATATCTCAATATGCGTTACAATCTATGAGAATCACCATGGAAACCTCCTGGCGACGAAGCATGTTCTCTATCTTCATGATCTCCAGCATCCGCCTCCTTTCCCATCCGAATCATCTTTCCTGGATTCAGCAAACACAACGGATCAAGTGCGAGCTTGACCGCCCGCATTGCATCTACGGATGCTTCGCCGAGCTCGTAGACAACCTGGTCACGATACTCGAGTCCAATGCCGTGCTCACCGGACACTGTACCATCCATGTCCACGCTCATTTGCTGGATTTCGGAAATCAGCTTTCTTGCTTTTGCCTTCTCTTTGGCACTATAGAGGACCGTGGCATGGAAGTTGCCTAGCTTCGAGTTAGAAACTGGTGTACCGTCACGGAACAACAGGTCACTCACCATCGCCAACATGTCCAAGGAACGAGCCCAACAAATTTGACTCGTCGACTTTCTTTCGACTCTCTCGAATAATATCCCCAAGCCTCGATATCGGCACGCAAGCATCCGCGCTCAGAAACTTGTCGTCTGGATCTCTCTTCAGAGCCAGTGTGGACCACAGAGCAGTTTTACGAGCCTCCCACAAGCCCTCTCCTTCTTCATCATCAGCCGCGAGCTGAAAATTTGCAGAGCCGGTCTTGCTGGCTAGGTCTGCGACTTCTTTCGCGATACCCTTTACGGCTTCTGGCGTCGACCCTGCGATTTTCAGGAATAGAGTCGCTTTCTCTGGCCACTCTGTCGAGCAATATCCGCCTCCATTAACCGCGCGCATTGTGGTTGCGTCCAAGAGTTCCATAGCTTCCAGTTGATGCCCGGTTTGCACAATCCTCGCGGCCAGTCGAACAGCATGGTCGATGGAAGGAAATTGGGCCACTGCGACTCGAACGTTTTCAGGTTGTCTTGTGAGTTTCAGGTGTGCTTTAGTCACAAAACCAAGAGTGCCTTCTGATCCCGTGAACAAGCGAGTTAAATCATATCCTGAGCTTGACTTGCGTGGTCGATGTCTCGTCTGGATAATCGTTCCATCCGCCAGAACGACTTCGAGACCTAAGACCCAGTCTTTCATTGTGCCGTATCGATACGCATTCGTTCCCGAGCATCCCTGAGATATCATGCCGCCAATCTGAGCGCCTGGTCCTGGATCTGGAGGACAAAACATATCGTCCTTGGCTAGTAGCTCATTCAGCTGTTGATATCCCACCGACGGCTGTACAGTGACATCCATATCATCCTTCCGCACCTCCAACACTTGATTCATATGCCGATTGAAATCAATGCAGACCTCGCGGTGCTGCGCTGCCAACGTTCCCTCCAGACTTGTCCCTCCACTGAATCCAATCATGGGAATTCTGCGACGATGGCAGATTTTGGCAATCTTACTCACGTCTTGCGTGTTGCGCGGGTAGACGATAATCGATGGAATGTCGTCTTCTCGTGGGGCTGGAGACCATTCTGTGCTGGAGTGGGTGACTCGTTCTCCGTGTACTAGGCTGACGTTTTCTTCTCCGAGCGTGGAGACAAAGTCTTTGTGGGCTGCTTTCAGATTTGCTTCCGACGTGTTGTATTGCAGGGATGGCATCGCGAAGAGTGGTCTTGTTGAGGTGGTTGATGCGGCACCCTCATCAGGCGAAGGCTGTTCTGCTTGTACTGCGCGTTTCTCTGGCAACAGCAGTGTGATGCTCGACGCTATACCAACGAGAGCGCACGCGAACGGTAACCAAGTCACCCTTGCCTTCTCTTCATCCGGTACTTTGCGGGCAGCTTGCGAGAAGTGCCTACACAAGTGCGATCGAATGATTGTCTTGTTTGGGCTTCTGGTTTCGTTCCATGGTGCCTTGGTTGTCACTCTCGACCTGGAAGATTCGTGAAAGCCTCTCGTAAATGCAATCTGGGCCTGACGGCCAATCGACGACTTGGAGGTTGCAAACATTCTGCAAGATAAATTCGGCTGGATGGCATTCTTCCGGACAAGGACCAAATCGAAGGCCTTATAGACCCTGCAGCGGACCTCCTGACATCCATTGGAAGTGATGTTCTGTCGCACGGTTCTCCTGGATCTACTTGTCTCAATGATGAGCCTCTTACAACATGCTGATGGGCCACTCATCCGCAGTCATCCGCATTGAGACCCTCGTCGCAGTGCGTCAGTAACATCACGAAAATATCGGCATAGGATTCTTTCCATGGCAGCTTTCCGCGCTCGAAGCCTGTTGGTTTAAGCCGAGTGAAGATCAGGGTCTCCTTACTCCGAGGCAATTCGCTCGGCTTAAGTGCAGCCTTTGTGTATCGGAACGAATTCCTAAGCCGAGTGTTGAAGATAGCACAAAACGTTTATCCATACAATGGAATTGGAACCATGGCCAGCTGTGCAATGCTAGTCGAATCTGTTGACTTTGCGTCGTCGTCAATGATGATGCTGTGGGAGACGCTACTCTGTCGACGACTAATGGCTTAGGCAGCTTTGAGCTTGCTCTGGCCAAGCTGAAATGGATATCAATGTGACGAGGGGAGTGTGGCGTCGAAGATATATATGTCCAGCCGTTCGGTCAAACAGCCAACTCACCTACAGTACAACACTTCTCACACCTCCAACCTATCGAAATGGCTGAACGAACGGTCAACGTTGCTGAGTACCTTTTCACGCGCCTCATTCAGCTGGGCTGCACTTCCCTCCACGGTGTACCAGGGGACTTCAATCTCCTTGCGCTCGACTTCGTTGAGTCAAGTGGTCTTCGATGGGTCGGGAACTGTAATGAGCTCAATGCTGGTACCGGACCTCGAATCGCTTCCAGACCATGATCATCGCTAACCGCAATCTGCCCCAGGCTACGCTGCCGATGCCTACGCGCGTCTTCGAGGCCTCGGCGCCATCTGCACGACTTTTGGCGTCGGTGAGCTCTCAGCTGTCAACGCGATCGCCGGCTCATTCGCTGAGCTCGCCCCTGTCGTACACGTTGTGGGTGTGCCCGGCCGACCAAGTCAGAAAGAGGGCATGCTTCTACATCACACGGTAGGTACCGTTATAACTGGCTTGATGAATGATGAGCTGACTCGCTTTGTAAAAAGCTGGGCAATGGCGACTTCACCGTTTTCGCAAGGATGTACAAGGAGATCACCATAGCACAGGCCGACCTCCTTGATCCCGCTACCGCACCCATGGAGATCGATCGTGTTCTGCGGACTTGCTATGTTGAATCGAGGCCGGTTTACATTCAGCTCCCGACCGATATGGTCGAGCAGCCCGTGCATGCTCGTTTACTTGACACCCCAATCGATGTGACGAGTCATGCCAGTGATAAAGACGCCGAGGACTTTGCGACGCACATCGTTCTCGATCGTTTGTACGAAGCAAAGCATCCCGTGTTCTTGATCGATGGCGCAGTGCAAAGAAGAGGGGTATGAGCAATCGGATGCCAACGCCCCGTGCGTAGCTGATCCGACACAGATCCGTCCTCAAGTAGAGGCCCTCGTCAATAAGGCAGGCATCCCGACTTTTGTCGCACCTATGGGCAAGGGCGTCATCAATGAAGACTTACCCAACTTCGTTGGTCTCTATGCCGGAGAGGTCTCAGCAAAAGGAATCGCTGAAGCCATCGAGCAAAGTGACCTGGTCATCACGATCGGCAACATCAAATCAGACCTTAATACCGCCGGCTTCACCTACCGCTTCTCCCGACTCAACACTATCGACATTAACTACAACCATGTCGATGTCAAGTACGCCAAGATCGAGAATGTATACTTCAAATCACTAGTGCCACGGCTGGAGCGAGAGTTGGATCCTTCAAAGCTGTCCCAGACCGCGAGACAAGTCCCAAGCATACCATCACCGCAAGTGGCCGACGAGACGGATAAGAGCCTCATAACACATGCATGGCTGTGGCCCAGGCTATCCAACTTCATGCAAGAAGGGGATGTCCTCGTCACTGAGACAGGCACTTCGTATCTGGGTCACTGGGAAACAAAGCTTCCGCGCAACGTGACCATCATCAATCAGATCTTGTGGTCGAGCATCGGCTATGGTGTTGGCGCCACACAAGGAGCAGCCCTGGCCACAAAAGAGTTTGGAAAGGGACAAAGGGTTATTTGCTTCGAGGGCGATGGCTCCTTCCAGCTTACCGCTCAAGAGTTATCGACCATCATTCGGCATAATCTCAAGGTCACTATGTTCCTGATCGAGAACAGTGGTTATGAGATTGAGCGTTGGTAAGTCTTGCATCTCGATTACCGTATACGTGAAATCTGACCGAACGTGAACTAGGGTACATGGCATGGAAGCCGGTTACAACGACATTCCTCAATGGCAATACTCCAAGTTTCCTCAGACGCTCATCCCCGAAGGCACCTCGCACACGGTCAAGACTTGGAAGATACGAACTCGACAAGAGCTTGAGAGTCTACTGCAAAATAAGTCGTTTGCCAACGGAGAAGGTCTGCAGGTAAGCTTCCTTGACATGAAGGTGTCTGATATGGAAGCCTCGAAGCTGACTTTGTTCGACCAGTTCGTTGAGATGCACATGCCAAAAGGCGATGCACCGAAGACTTTGCAAGAGTTTGGCAGAGGCGCTGCGGCGAGAGCATCTTGAAGTATTGCTTTGTCATATATACTAACTATGCAGCACGGCGTTCAGGGAGTTTTTCCGAACACAAGCTACAGTACCTCAAAATTTAATGCTTTCCCGCCAAACTTTTTCTCAGGTCAGCGATTCTTTTCGTGGATTCTTTGAAAGCTCGAAGATCTATCTGTCCACTCTTCAGCCCGGACACAATAGCAGTCACGGCATTCGAGCCTTGCGTTGTATTCCGAGCTGCAGCCAGAATAACATCCATGCCGGCCGACAAGGCCAACGTCGTCCTTTCGCCGGTATCCCCAAAAGCAGTCAGAGCTCCTGCTTCGATAGCATCACTGATCGTAACCCCTCGAAAGCCAAGTCGTCCACGAAGTTCTTGCCGGATCCAGCGTTTGCTCAGTCCGGATGGATATTTGCTGTCCAAAGCTGGATAGAGCGCCCAGGATGGCATGACCATTTTGACTCCGGTACTGATAGCAGTTTTGTAAGGTACTTCATCAATGCTACGAATCTCGTTTAGCGTCAGGTTGAGCGTGACAGGCTCGACATCGGTATTCGCATCTCGGGCTGCGGCTCCAAGACCCGGGAAGTGCTTCGCCGTAGCTAGTACTCCTTTGGATTGCATGGCGGAGATGAAGGGTCCAACGCATGTGGAGACTAGCTGACATGTGTTGCCATATGAGCGTTCGTATCTATCTAGGAAGTCACCAGACTCGCGGAATACACCCAAAACCGGGGCTAGGTCGCCATTGACATTGTACTCTGAGAAGACAGTTGCCACCGTCGACCCAGCACTCGCAGCAGCAGCGGCTGGATCGCTAGCTTGCCCAACCTCTTTTGCAGATTGTGTAGGTCCTCCAGGGAGGCGATTCACTTCGCCCCCTTCTTGGTCGGTCAGAATCAGAAGAGGAAATCCTGGGTAGTTCTTCGACTTCTTGTATGTCTGCTGCAGTGCATTGATCTGAGTGGGGAGATTGTCGTTGACGTTCTCTCCGAAGAGAATGATGCCGCCGAGTCGGCCGGCTATAGCTGCGGAGTATATGTCTTGCGGTATGGTGGGTCCTGGGTATGACCAGATTACGTGGTAACCTGCTTGTACGCCGTCACTGGGGTTGAAGCCTGTGCGGCTGGCTGCCGTTAGGCTGAAGCAAAGAGCTGGAAATGCAACAGTGACTCTCATCGTTGACCTTGCTCATGCGCTGGGGCTACAAAAATAGAGATGAAGATGAAGCCATTGGGACTTGCTTCAAGAATTTCGTTGGTGGGGCAGCTGCCCAAATAGGAAGGTGCAGTGAGTGAATAGAGTTCTCGGGCTGACTTCGGTTCGTGGGAATTGTGATACTATGAAAGTCGTTGTAGAGCTCGATTGTCATGTGCTGTCGCTGCCTTCTCCCGTCACAGCCACCGAAGCTTGCACTGCCTTGCTACATTTTCATGATTCGCCCCAGTCGCGGTATCAAAAGATTATTGCGATGGTGGCCAATCAATATGTGAGCCTTCGACGCCACGATCTGCAACTTGAAGGTACATGTCTGCCTCAATGCACCTCACCGGAGGGTGGCTTGAGGCGCTTAGCCCCAGTCTGCCCCGCCCCCAGCAGACATTCTTCAGCCTGACCAAGATCGTTGAAGGCTTTCGTTTCAAATGTCTCCGCTATACTGAGCTTATTGACTATGGCGTCGAATTCCTGGGACCAGCATCAGTCCTCGGATGCATTCCTACCAACTTCCAAGCATGGTCGAGCTACCGTCCGCCTCGTCCCTTTGGGCGAATCTGAAAACGGATCGCAATCGCAGTCGGTAGGCAAGCCGTCTTCCAAGTCGCTCATCTCCTGGAACGACGTCGGCCTGCTTCTCGGTGTTTTCGCTTGCCTCGCCATCCTCGTAGGATCAGTGTTTCCCCAACGCGCTGCCGTCTTTCTCGGTCAAACGAATCAGCTAGTCGTCGTCGGCTTTTGTCTTGCTCTGATGGCCATAGCCTGTCAGAAGCAGGTCTCGCTTGCCACGCTGCAATACTCTATACAGTCAGGAAGAGCAAGTCTCCAAGATCTGGAGACGATCTTGCAAGGCCAATTCTTCATCGCCAAGTCCAGCATGCTCTGCAAGGCGGTAATTTTCCTGCTCACAGCAGTTCCGCTGGCGCTGAGTGTGGGATACAAAAGGTGTGTTGGAGGAAGCAGCACTGTTAGGTGCGACGGCATCGCAGGCGATTTTGGTGCGACCGCTGCTCCAGGATACCAAAATATTGGACTGGGTCTTTCCCTCATCACTGAAACATATCTACCATTCTGGATCGATCCAAGGGAACCTCAATGTTATGGCTTCAATCTCCTCGTCGCATCGAACACTAAAAGTGCTGTGTCGGATGCACCTATGCCTCAGTATCTCGACTCGCTGCAGGCGTCATTGGACAGAGATGAATTTGTGCTTTTGACCACCACTGTCAACGCGACGGTTCCGGAGACGGTGCAGATATCAACATCGCTGCGAAATAACAACACGTATTGGCAACAATTGGCAACACAATACGGGCCCGGCAACTGGGCGGATATGGACATGCTGTATGGACGCCATGTCGTAGTCGCCAATGGACCTTCGGGCGCCAATTGCACGACCAGTTATCTATCGATATACAACGAGACGGGAGGACAAACAGTCGGGGGCGAGAGGCAGCAGACCTTCAACTCTCGCCGCGAAGCAACAGGCACATGGAAGATCACTCCGTCCAGCATCAGACTCGTCAATGCAGACATCTTGGAGACTCAGGACGAAGCTTTGTTTCGACGCAATCAGTCGCTTATAGATGACAACCAGATTGACGTTGTGGGTCTTTCCAGTCGCTTCGCGGCCGAGTACGACTGGACCCGGAATCCGCGCAATAGCTCCGTCAGCACCGCTCCAACCCTTGCGGTTACATTTCTCTGGGCTCGTATCGTCGCACAATGTGGCGTGGAGAATAATGGCCGGACTGGGGTATGGCGGGAGGTCAACCAGTACACCAAGGCATCGTCAGAGGTGCAAGTGTACCGACAGCGCGAAACACTGAGACGGAGCTGGGAACTTCTGCTGGTCTTCCTCGTGCTGCCGGTTGTCTCCCTCTTTGCGTTCTTGGCCAAGATGTGGTTCCACAGCTGCCCTGTTGATGACGGATTTGGTCTCATCTCAGTCTTGGCCGCTGTAGATTCGAAATCGCTGAGCGGATTGTACGGCGCTGGACTTTCGGGGAAGTTGACCCAGCGTGTTGGAATCCGATTTGACGTTGCTGACGACGAGAGGGTCGAGGCTCACGTGGGTGAGGTTGGGCGGCCGCGTCGGCTTCGAAGGGGTAGGATGTCCGCATGATTGAGATTGTATCAGAAGAATGCAATGTGGCCCGCCCAATTATTGTTTCGAGAGTGAGTTATACCGGCGAGCGACATTTACAAGCTTCTTACTGGTTTACAGGAGTCGTTTCATCTAAGGGCTGCTCATCCCAACTAGGAAGGTGCAGGAGCAAGTGAATGAAATTCGGACTAATTTCGGCTCGCAAAATACGCTCCGCGCCATAGCTAGGCATTTATCTCGAATGGCTTCAGCGACAGTAATCCCCAATGGAAAGACTAGACGCATCCCCGGATCTGGAGTCAATGAAATGCCTCAATGCTGCCGAACGGCGGTGGAACAGCCGTGGCATCTACCTGGCAAGAAGTGCATAGAGGAGCGTGGTTAAAGGTCCACTCGTGTCGCAACATTTGTCCATGAATCGTATCGAACGCTTTAGCGAACTGTGGACTGTTGACTTTCAATCGGGAAAGAGGCCGTCAGCAATTCACCCGAGACTCGCTTAAGCCGCGCTAGCCTGATCTCGTATGACTGGCAGCCAATAGTGCCTGCTCTGACCTACCGATCTTTTGTCCACACTGCTATATAACATGGTAAGAGAGTCTTCGGGCATACCTCTGCAGGGTAAACCTGCTCCAATCTCTCCAACATGGTCGACCTCCAAAGCGTCCGCCTCACCAACTCCGCACTCGTCCACCGCCAGCCCCTTGTAGCAGTCTTCACAGGCGGCACCAGTGGCATTGGCGAGTACACCATCCGCGGCCTCGCAGCACATCATGGAAAGACAGGTAAAGGTCTGCGAGTTTACATTGTTGGTAGAAACGAGGAAGCTGCCAACAAGATCATCTCGGACTGCTTGAAGATCTGTCCAACTGAGGAGTTCATCTTCCTCAAGGCTTCGGACTTGTCGTTGCTAAGGGAGGTTGATCGAGTTTGCGAGAAGATTCGACAGCTAGAGGAAGTGAAGGCTGGAGAGAGTGCGAGGATCGATCTGATGGTCATGAGCCATGCTGATCTGTGGTTTGGGGAAAGGAGAGGTATGCGATTGGATATTGATTTGCTTCAGATGATTGACTGGTCATAAAGAGACCGAAGAGGGCCTTGACAAGACCATGTCCTTCCTCTTCTACTCCCGCATGCGCTTCATCACCAAGCTCCTCCCTCTACTCCGGGCCTCCACGTTGCCAGCTCATGTCGTGTCCATCTACGGAGCCGGTCTCGAAAAGGGCCTACCCAACTGGCAGCCGAACAATCTCTCTCTCCGAGGCGACGATAAAACGTACTCGAAGAGCGCCTGCCGCACACACGTCATTGTCATGACCACCTTCTACTTCGAAAGGCTCGCGCAGCAGAATGCAGGCAAGGTCAGCCTAACACATGAGTACCCTGGGCTGGTAATGACTCCGGCTTTCGTCAATCCTTCGCATCCGTGGTGGTTCAGACTCATCTGGACGATCGTGAGTCCGGTCATACACTTCTTCAGGCCTGTTATCCCAGCGGAGGAAACGGGTAAGCGAGTGCTGTTCCTCTGCGGTGAGCGATTCCCGCCTCGAAGCAAAACTCAAGCCAAGGAGTATGCGACTACAGCTGATGGACTAGCCATCGCCACGAGTACTGATGGTGTCAGGGGGAATGGAGCCTATTCTGAATGGCATACGGGAGAGACAAACGACGTTGACGAGACGTACATTCCTTTGAGAAGGGACGGCTTTGGAGACAAGATATGGAAGCATACCAATGAGGCTTTCGATGCAATTGAAAGGGGCGAGCGGTTTACAGGTTAAAGCTGTCCATGCCAGGTCAGCGTTTCTATGTTGAATAGACCTGTTTACGAGGGGGAGCAGATTTCGCTGTTCAAGCGGTCGATTGAACCCTCATCTGAACGCCAGAAGACGCCCGAGCTTCCAGAGGAATCGCATCACTTCCACACACCACGGCCGTGGGCTTTTCTAGCTCGTCTGTCTCATTCCACCCTTCCCTCTTGTCCTCCGGTACTCTGACAAAGACTGAGCTCACCGCCACGGCTACTGCAGCTATGGCAGCTCCAAAGTATAAAGCGGCTCGATATCCTTTCGTCGAATCTGTCGTACTGAGATCGATCTGGCTCTCGATCGTCCCAGCAAAACCAAGACCCAGACTGCAGCTGTAGAGATTTAGAGTGCCAATCAGACTTGCCGCAACTCCTTGTTCGCGTCGACTCACGCTGTTGCAAGCGATGATCTGGGCTGCCGTGAAGACAAAGTCCGGACATAGACTGCCGATGAGTATCGCCGGGAAAGTCTGAGCCCAGTACGTCTGATGCTCCGGCATGGTGGCCAACAGCAAGTTGGATACGGCGATGCAGCTTGCTCCCAAGACCACTATCCACTGAGCGGCGAGGCGTGGAATCAACCAGGCTGCAAGGAATGTTGAGCCGACTGAACCAATGGCGAAGGGTATCCAGCCGATAGCAATCTGCATCGGTGTCCAGAGTCGTAGGAGTTGTTGCCAGGCGACCATGTACCACAAGCTGATTGCAAAGGCCATGTAGCTCAGCATGACAACTGTGGCGAGGGCTGAGAACGTCGGGGTCTTGAAGATGGAGAGGGGCATTATGGGCTCGGAGGCGAACTTTCTCTCCCACATGATGAATAGTGTGAAGGATGCGACCGAGGCCACAAGGATGATTATGATGTAGGAGGTGTCCCACCCAGCTGTTGGAGCTTGACTTTAAACGTGTTAGCTGCGTCAAATATTCAGGGAGATGCTACTTACTTCCAGACGAAGTTGAACATGATCAGGCTTGCAACGCCTAGGAATGCCCCAACGTAGTCTATCCGACCCTTGGGATCGACTGGCTGCTCTTTTGGCAGGATGAAGAATAGAACGCCAGTGACCACTGCCATCATGATTGTCCTTTCTCGAATCAGCTTGAACAACGACAATGTCAACCGAACTCACATCAGCCAGAAGATCCATCTCCAATCACTAAAGATCCCGGCTAGCAATGCTCCTAACCAGCCTCCCAGGGGAGCTGAGGCCGCGAAGAGCCCGATGCAGAAGTTCCGTAGCTTTCCTGGAGGAGTCGTAATGGAGAGCATCGCAACAGCGCTCGGCATGATCAGGGCTCCTCCAATTCCAGTCAAGGCTCTCACACTGGCGAAGCTCACGTAGTCCTCGCAGAAGCCGTTGGCAAGAGAAAACACGGTAAAGATTGCGCTGCCTATCAGCAAGATGCTGTTGTGACCGTAGATTGCACCGAGCCGACCAGCAACCAGAACAAACGTCCCCTGCGTTAAAGAGTATGAAGCAGCCATCCAGTTGGCTTGCGAGGGTCCGCCATCGATGCCGAGTTGTTTGCCGATGGTCAGACCAGCGACTATGCCGACTGCGTTGGAGATGAATTGAATGAGGTTGCAGGCGATGATGAGAGTGGTGATGAACAGTTCGCGATATTTGGCAGCCTGTGAGGTGGTGGCATGCTCTTGGGGTGTGAAAGCTAAAGCGGCTTCGAGTGATATGTCAGATGGATGTGCGGTGAATTTAGCGTTGTCGTGCTGGGAGCTGGCAGAATGGAGCGTCAGTTTGTGAATTTCGCTTTGGCAAGCTGTCGTTGTAGTAGTCATTGTGGATGCGTGGAAGATGAACGGGGCGCTGTTGAGGAATGCGATGAGATGAAGAAAGGACAGCAGGCCAGAGTCCCGAAAGCTCCAGGCGGCGTTGCCAGATTTGGACCAAAGTCCGCCCTGGAGACGCTGTCATACTTGAAACATCTTGCTGCAGTATGCACGCTCAGGCGGGGGACGCTCGCACTGCTGGAGGACCTGTATAGTGAGAGAGCGCAGGAATAGCTTTCGTGTCATGGTCTTCATTTCATACATTTACTTCGTACACCATAGCAGGCACGGTGGGATTTCCGCTCAGCCACTGGTCATATCCTCCAGTGGTCGAGACATACAGCGTTTTGCCATACGTCTTCCATCTCGCAGTTGTCGGGCCTGCCAGTCCATCGGCTATAGCCTGGCTGCTGCCGTTTCTCAGCGATATCTGCAACAGCTGGCTGTTGTCAGGATCCACAATGTAGGCAAAGCCTTTCTCCTCGTCGATCTCGAAATCATCTGGCGAAAGTCCCGACGCAATGATAGTCGGCTCGCCCCGTTTTTCGCCTGTCCTCGGATCGATTGGAATACGAGCCAGAATGCCTTGGCTGGGGTTGTTGTAGTATAGGGTGCCTTTCCGTACTCGGATGCCATTCACTCCATTGCCCTGTGGCTCACTTCCGTTGAAAGTTGGGTTCATGGTTGGATCTGTTAAGACGAGTCTCGGGTCTCCTCGAAAGACGTCCACAGTCCAGATGCCTCCCAAATTCTGGTCGACCATGAGTACGACTCGGTCGTTGAGTGCGGCAGCTCCATTGAGAAGGGATTTGGGATCAGGGCCCTTGGCTAGTTGTTCGATCTTGGTGATGTTCGGCCGCGTGGACTGCCAGTCTCCAGTCTGCGGCGCGTGGCGTGTGTGATGTCGCTGTCGGAGATCTACTCTCCACGTGATACCGGTGCCTGGGGTGCACTGTGCCGCGTTAGCTAGAAGTCGGTTGATGGATATGAGATACTACTCACAGCAAGCTGGTAGATATCACAATACATGGTGTTTATGACGAACAAGTCTGGTCCCACATTCGCAATGCTCATGATGGCATTCCCATAGTCGCTGAAGTTGTGCACTACCTCCTGCCTGCGACTGATCGGATCGACTTGATAAAGCACGGCGGAGCTGGCGGTTGCCGGCAAGATGTAGCCATTGCTATAGCGGACAGCCAAATTTTCGATCCAGGTTCGATTTTCGCTAAAGACCGGTACGGCATTGCTCAGAGCACAAGCAATGGATGCGGTGGCTAGCACTGCGAGCAGCGACTTCAGCAGCAGCATATCCGAACATGCCCACGCATGGCAAAGATCAAGGCCAGCGAGGGCCTCGGACCGTCTTATAACTCATCTGACGGGGTCTGTCTGCGTGGCTTGCATGGTTGTGATGGTTAGTGCAGGCGTGAGAGATGGTCGTGCCTTGAAGGAGAAGTTCCCCCAGGAGCCGGCGAATGGAGAGCCAGTCGTCGGCCCCGCCAAGCACGATTGCCGGGGCTCCACCTTGATAACGGACTAGCGTGTCTGGTCCGTCAATCGAGTGAATTCTCCGGCTTAGGTCTGTGCCGCAACGTCGCAGAAGCTACAATCCTTCTTTTTGATTGACAGAGGGCAAGCCATGCTGGAATTTCTTGTACGTGTTGGATTTACATCTCAGACGGCTACGTCGGGAGGCCACTTGGGATGACAGCGCCGTAGAAGGTCAGCCTTGGACCTCTCGTCAGCCACGAACGGCTAGCACTGGCATCTATGTCTTAATCAAAGGCTGGGCGCCTCTTCAAACACTGTAAATCATTGCGAAAGGTGGCAGCCCGCAGTCCACAAAGGGCAGAAAAGAAGAAGAACAGGGCTGCAAGATGTCCTGAGGTATTGAAGTAGCCAGAGGTCGTTCGGAGCTGTTGACATGCACCGTTGCCGTGGCAATCAGTAACCTGCGAGTGAATGATTACATGATTTCAAAGCTACACCTATGGTGAGATGACATCCGAGAGAAATCCGAGCCAAACCCGTGACGTCTCAGCCTCACTGCTCAAATAGTGCTTCTGAACGATATCCCAAACTTAGTTGCGGTGCCGATCGCTGATCTTCAGACGGATTGTCCGCGGACATGTGAGCGCGAGCGCGAATTGTGCAGCTGAAGTGTACGGTCATAGTTGCCAATATCACACATTGTATAGGTCGGCAACCTACTGTGCTAAAGCCGGTTGTGTATTCCTAGGAAGCTCTTGATTGCTAATGCTTAATTCCTAAAGCGTTGAGTACTTAAGAGCTCCTAGAATACAACTCAACTCCGACTGCTCAAGTCCTTATCGAATAACCTAGAGCTTGACAATGGCTACTCATTGTGTAGGCTTGATCGGAGCTACAGGGGAGACAGGCGGCTCGATATTGCAGGGATTGATCCAAGATGGCAGCTTTGTCAGTACATGATTGAATGAAGGTTGTTTATTCGTCTGACGACTGTCCAGGAGATCATCGCACTCGCACGTCCGGAGTCGCTGTCGAAGCCAGCCAATGTAGCTCTCAAAGACAAGGGTATACAAGTTCGTGCTCTGGACCTGGAGGGCTCTGAACAGGCTATCGTTGCGGCTTTGAAGGACATCGACATCCTCATCTCTGCAATTGCCGGGTCGCAGCAACTGGTCCAGATCCCGCTCGCAAAAGCCGCCAAAGTCGCCGGCATCAAACGCTTTGTGCCGTGTGCATTTGCGACGCCAATGCCTGTTGGAGTCCACCAGTCGAGAGATCAGAAAGAAGAGATCTTCAATCTGACCAAGCGACTCCACCTGCCGTACACCATCATCGACGTGGGTTGGTGGCATCAATTCTCCTTCCCGAGGCTTCCATCTGGAAAGATCGACTATGTTGTTGGATTTCCGAACGAGACGGTCCCAGGCGACGGCAACATTCCGACGGCCCTGACGGATCTTAGAGATGTTGGGAAGTACGTCGCTCGTGTCATCAAAGACGACAGAACGCTCAACAAGACCGTCTTCGTCTATAACGAGCTCTGGACACAGAACAGGATCCACGACTTGCTGGAGAAGCTGTCGGGCGAGAAGATCCCTCGCAAGTATACGCCAGCGGAAAAATACGAGCAGAAGGTCGATGATGTCATTGCCGAACTTGAGGCAAACCCGAAGGATCCTGTGTTGAGGGTGAAGAAGGTGTATAACCAGTATTGTCTGTCTGTCGGTATCCGCGGAGAAAATACTCCAGAGTATGCGCAGTACCTGGGCTATCTCGATGGGAAGCAGCTTTACCCAGATGTGAAGTTCACGCCGTATGAAGACTATCTGCAGGAGGTCGTCGACGGCAGGGCTGTGGGGATCTACGATGAGATGAGGCCCTTGCTTTTCGAGGCTCTTGCAGAAGGCGATTAGACGCTGTGCCCTTTCCTTTGACTGGAAAGAGAACGATAGCGCAGGAGCACTAGATACGCGCGCAATCTGAAAGCTGATTCGGTTAGCGAATTACTTCTTCCAGCATCTAGGTTGCTTCTTGTCTAAGCGGGGCACAAGGCTTTCTGCTTTAGGGAATTATTGGGACAGTTCTCAGTACTCCTAGGGTCTCTAGCAGACAATGTAGGCCTTAATGGGCGGTCCAGAAACATCGTGGTGCCGCTAGTCCTCGACTCGAGTCTCTGCTACTACATCTCTGTTGTGTTTGTCTAGGTTTGCATTAAGACTGGGCAATACTACATGCACTTGACGGCATGTCGCTGCTGCAATCTCTTCACCCTTGCCCAGCTTTAGTCGGACGAACGAGTGGCGTGTACCACTTGATTCAGTCCCTAGCGTGATGGCTCTACTACAGTTTCCCGCACCGAGCTACCCTGCATCGGCCTTCTGTAGCAGTGCTTGCCTTTTAATTGTCTGGGCCAACAAGCCGTGTCTTTCCGCACGTCCAAAAGTTTAAAGGAACTGTGCAACCCCAAAGTGCCTGCAGCTTCATGACACTGCCTCTATAACTTTCGAGAAGACCAATAGAGACCATAGAATGCAGGCACCAGGCAACTCTCAACCATCCGTCGCGCGCCATCGCCGCTACAGATGCGCGCAGGGATTTGGAATAGGTGTACATGCCGACAGATACCCGGAGGAGTAGATACCAGCAGATCTTTAGAAGGCCCGTAGGTGCTTACGCAGGTATTTAGAAGCAGATGCCTATAGGAGCAGATACCTGTAGGAATTCAGGCCGCAGGTATTTAGGCCGCCGGTATTTAGAGATACCTGCAGGGAACGGTGAAACCCGCAGGTATTTAGCCTTTATAGACGGTCGATACCCGCGGGTGTCTGGGATGCCCGCAGGTATTTAGCTCGCAGGTATTTAGGATACCCGCAGGTATCTAGGACGCCTACAGGGAATTGGAGTGTATACAGGTATCTAGAGATACCCGCAGATAGATAGGAATACCTCTCCCAATCTCCGACAACGTCGACTGCGGCCACCGTTGCCATGAGGGCCAAGGCCGGCGTATCGAGAGAGGACGACAGCGATATTTACCCGTGCTTCGGTGGCGAGCCGCATCTCACGCCCAGCATGACATGACATCGGGCCGCGAACTTGGCCAGGACGCTGCCTCTAGCATACCACAAGTCCCTAGCAAAAAAAGCCTTCTCTCTGTCCTCTGCCCGCTGGCTGATCATGAGCTAGCAGATCTGCTACCTTCCTTCAAGCGTTGCGTAGTTTCAACAGCCTCCTTGCATAATGCGCACCCTCCCTCCTGATCTCCACATCCGAGACGCTGTCTCTCCTCCCTCCTATGCCATGTCCCCAGCAAACAGACCATCGGGACGCTCAACGGTCTCGAAAGAAGCAGCACCGTCTTCTGGAGCCGTTGCTATGGAGCAGCGCTGAGGCATCGATTGTGACATCGAGAGCCGATCCCGGTGGATGACGACTCGACAGGCATATCCTATCCTCGTAAGACACCTACCGCAGGGTTCAAGACCCCCAACCAGGTTTTTGGCCAGCTCTTGACTGCAAGAGTACGTTCTGCATTTGGCAGGAGCCGCAGACACTGGCCGTCGACGACGGAAAACCTCTGTCCCAATTGTCCGTAGCAAGTTTGCAGCCTCAACAGGTCAGGCGGTATGGTCTTGTCCAATCCACCGAGCGTGGAGGTTCGCAGAAAGCATGGGAAGAGCCAATATGCAAGCGCTCGGGGAACGGCATTGGAACAAGTAAAGCAGCGCCCACCTGTTCGCCTCGGTCACATATGTGCCCATCGGACAATCTTGCATTCGTACCACGAACCCCTTGTGCTGAAGAGGTTACATGTCAAGGACAGGGTTGATATGCAGAGAGTTTCATTGGTCCTCACTATCTGTAACAGCATCCGAAATGACTTTTAGCGACCACGACTTACTATCACGGATCCATTGCAAAGGCCCCCGAGAGTGCAATTCGTATGCGGTCCGAAATTCCACAATGCGTCCAGGGAGTGGGAGTGCTTTAGAAAGACGTCTGTCCGTAGCTCAGGACTCTCGACCGTCTCCTCCGTTGTGCGATTTAGCGCACGGTCTCGAGATGCTTGATATCTATCCAACATCCTCCATGAAACTTGGGATATATCCCAAAGATTATCGTCGTGCAAACGCTTTACGGCAGGAGCACCATTGTTATCGAACGACCAAAGATGCGAGTAGGCGAGAAGGGCGCCAAGGTGTGACGAGATTCCTTCTACGCCTCTAACACGGCAGACGCCCTCCTTTATCCGACACAATCAGACAAATGATGCAGCTGGTCGCACAGCGAGCTCAATCGTCCAGACGGGAGAGTCTTGCGACGTGGCAACGTCCTGGTAAGCCGTGGTGGAGGAGGGTCTGCAGTTCATAAGAAATGGCGTCAAGATTAAGCACGACGGGACAGCGATCGGTGCAGAATTTGTGCACTTTACCCGTTGGCTTGGGCTATGTTCGAACCGTTCCAATCCGCTCTTGTGGAATTCGGGCGATGTCCCGTGGTCAGGTGCTACACCCGCGAGGAGCGTAACGAAGAAGATCGTTACATGGTTCTTATGCCGAGACTTGATGGCATTGTGGAGGAAGGTACCGAGCTGAACACATATTACGACTAGGTCGCCTCCAGGACAGACGCCTGTAAGAAGTTGTCCTTTGATACCCGCAGGCGATTTAGAAATTCCCGCAGGTATGTGTAGATACCCGCAGGTATGTGTAGAAACCTGCGGGTATGGGTAGAAACCCGCAGGTATTTGACGGATACCTGTGGGCATTTGTAGATACCTGCAGTAGTCTGGTGTGGGAATTAGGCTTGGCGACTACCTACGAGGACTTAGTAGGATAACTGCAGGAAGGTCGTAGATGCGTGCGGGTATTTCTAGCTCGCAGGTAACCCCGTTCCCTGCAGGTATTTGTAGATACCTGCAGGTATGTGTGGATACCCGCAGGTATCTGAGAATTAGAATTGGCGACTACCTGCCAGGACTTAGCAGGACAACTGCAGGGAGGTCTTAGATGCGTGCGGGTATTTAGGACGCCCGCAGGTATCTAAGATCTCGCAGGTATCCCCGTTCCCTGCAGGGATTTGGCGCGCAGGGATTTGGCGCTTACCTACGAAGCTACCTGCGGCCTGACCTCTCCGACTCATTTCTCCTCCTACCTTCTGCATCACCAAAATCGCACGGACCTACCCGCAGGTATTTAGGATCTCGCAGGTATCTGGCTCGCAGGGAACGGGAATAGCTGCAGGTATTTGGAAATGCCTGCAGGTGTTTAGCCCACAGGTATCTAGGATACCCGCAGGTATTTAGCGGATACCCGCAGGGAACGGGGATACCTGCAGGTATTTGGAGATGCCTGCAGGTATCTAGGATATCACACGTATTTAGGATACCCGCAATGAACTGGAGTACCTGCAGGTATCTAGAGATATCCGCGGGTAAATAGGATCTCGCAGGTATTTAGCGGATACCTGCAGGTATCTAGGATGCCCGCAGGTATCTAGCTCGCAGGTATTTGGAGATGTAAGTAATTGGAGGTGTAGGTATTTGGGAGGTGCAGATATTTGGTGTTAGATGCCCGTAGGTATTTACAGATGCCTACAGTAAGTTAGTAGACACCCGCAGGTATCTAGGATACCCGCAGGGAACGGGGATACCTGCAGGTATTTAGGATGCCCGCAGGTAAATAGGATTACCCGCAGGTATTTAGCTCGCAGGTATCTGATCGCCCAGTCTTCGTAGGTGGTTAACGGTCGACTGACTTGACGCCCGCAATAGCTACATCTGCCAGGAGATTGATCAGGGCGCTGTCTCGCTCTTGCAGCTAGATACCTGCGGGCATCCTAAAAACCTGCAGGCATGCCTATTTACCTGCAGGCATCTGCTATCATTTAGGATGCCGGCAGGTATCTGGCCGGCAGGGATTTGGCCCGCAAGTATCTAGTCTGGTCAGCACTTGGGAACATGGACGAAAGTGATTCTGATGAACGTATCGATGGCATGACTCACTGGAATAGCTGTATCAATAACCATTGGTATTCGGAAACGCCCTCGCCACACTCATCATGTATCTTCTCGTCTTGTCCAGCAACCCCAGGAGCACCATCAGACCCATGACTTCCACCTTGGGCTCCACCTCCTGCAGGAACCTAACACTCCCCTTCACAGCTCCCTCGCCTAGATGTTTCTCCACGTAGGCAGCCACAACAGCAGCGCTCTCTTCGTCAACGAGTCTAA
Organism: Zasmidium cellare ATCC 36951; assembly: GCF_010093935.1. Lineage (NCBI taxonomy): Eukaryota > Fungi > Ascomycota > Dothideomycetes > Mycosphaerellales > Mycosphaerellaceae > Zasmidium > Zasmidium cellare. The sequence goes on along the minus strand of NW_022986993.1, from coordinate 178,654 downwards.
AGTCCCGTGGACTCCACCGCGAAGCCCCAAGCTTGCTATCCCGCGTTCGTGTCCAGTAGAGCCTCGACTTTTTACTGCCACATCGACATTCGAATCGAAAAGCTGAGTCGCTAAAAATACCCCCTCCGGCAGCACATCGAACGACATCCCAATCGTCTTTGGCCGGCGTTTTCAAATCGCCGATATAGACTTTGAAGTCTTTACTATACTGCTCGAAGCGTAGCTGCGCAAGCCAAGGACCGAGAGAATCGTAACCAGCGTAGAGGATGATGTCGGAGGACTGGGTAGGACCGTTGTAGTGGCCCACGTAGTAAAGGGTGTTGTCATTTTGTTTGATGTGGATTCCAGAACTGCGAGCGTGGTCTTGAGCGCGGTGAAGAGTGAAGATGCGGTCTTGAGGTTCTTGCGTAGTTGTCTCAATGGATGTTGTGGGCTTGCTTTGCCGGGGATCGATCGATGAGTAGGTTGGGGGCCGTTCGAGGTCGGGCATGTTGGCGAATGCAATATTGCTTGTCGCACACTTCCAATGGATTTTGGTTCATTTTGAGCGCTTCGACCAACGATTCAGCCGTGTGGCGACCTAAACTGCGCCTTGCCGGAGGATTCAGATCGGCATTGGAGCCTCAAACTCAAAATCTTTGCGCCATTAAAGGCTGATGAACAAGCAAAAGCCGCGCTGTGTCATACATCTGTTGCACTAAAAAGTCTGTCGATTCCCGTTTTCCCGATCAGAACGCCATATCGCTATGCCCGCCTGGTATATCAATGAACAGCCCTTCCACTCCTGCACATTTCCATCCAAAATAAAAACGAATACTCATGCTGTAATGTTCTCCGAATCCAGTCCGTCCTGTTCTCTGCTTTCCCTCCGAAACCGCTTGAACGCCGACAGAAAGACGAACAAAGAAGATTGTTGCACTTCATCAACTATAATGAAGCCTCAAGTCAGCACTGCTAGTCTGCCTCCTCTCCCTCTTCCTCTGCAGAGCAGAATTCGCAGCCGCAGCTGTCGAGCTCCTCGTTCCAGCACTGGGTGGAATATGCGTGGGCGTAATGGCACCGTCGCTGCTGCCTTCCTCCTTGACAGGCGGCGGCGCTAGGCTCAGTCGACTAGAAGGCCTCTGCGGCCGTCCTGCGGGCGGAGGCATGCGGCTGGAGCTTCTAGGGGCGGCGATACCGTTGCTCGAGGCATCGTATGACGTCGAAGGGTGATGGTAGCTCCATCGATCGCCTGACGAGGTTGATCCGCCATAGCTGCCATCACGAGTAGCCGGACGGAATGGCGAGCTGGCAGCGGATGAGCGGGCGGAGCTGCTGTTGGGTGTCTGGTCGAAGTATCCTCTGCTTCCAGAACGCTCACCAAGAGCCAGACTGCTTGTCGTGGGAGTCGTCGCCGCAGAGGCATGTGATAGTAGAGCTGGCGAGATCATCGTACTGCTCGAACTTCTCCTCTTCCCGGAAAAGCCGCCAGTGGCAGATCGTCCAACTGACGAAGGAGTATATTCGCTGTGCCTGACGAGCTCTTCTGCCAGGTTGCGAACGAGGATGGCTTGATCATGGCGTGCCAAACCTTTGATGGCGTCTAGCAGTCCGTATTGTTGAAGTAATGAACCTTGCTCTGCGCATGCATCACAGATAGATCGTAGCACGCGGAGCAAATTCACTCGCACCACGGCTTTCTTGGAGTGCAGTTTTATGGCAGTCCTTTCAAACAGACTTCGATGAGCGAGATTGGCGGCCGCAGCGGGTGACAGTCTCAGCAGCCTGTGCAGCGGCTCCAACAAGTTCTCAAACGAATCTGCTTTACTTTCGTTGAAGCATTGCAGTACCGCCTCAGCAAAGTTCGAAGTCGGCGCCAGAAGGTGCTCTTCCACCTTGGCAGTCTCTTCCTGCAACCAGATGAAGATGGCGTCCAGAGCAGTGACAGCCCAGTATTGATCTGCCAGCAAGCTGACATAGAATTGCAGCCCTTTAGTTTGCCACAAGATTTTGCGACCGACTTTGCCTGAGTGCGCCATGTCGCACAGAATAGGCAGCGCAAATTCTTTGAGTGGACGTTCCGTCTGTACGATTCGTTGAAGCAGGGGAATGATGCCTGACAATGCGGCGTCCTCTTGTCGTGCTTTCGAGAGTCGGCATAAATTGTACATGGTGTTGAGAACTTGGTTGGAGATCTCGCGGAAGTGTGGCAACTTCATGCTTGCACCAAGCAAGTCGGTCAGTACTTCAATAGCATTGCTATTCTGCAATGCATCGAGCGTTGTCGCGAGCATGCTGAGGTTCTTGATAAACTTCAGCATGGTGATCTGATGTTGGGGACTCATACGTCGCAGATCTTTCAACACCCGTTTGAGCACCATGCGGTCGGCGACGGTCTCTTTGACGTGGTTCTCTGCTTGCGAGAAGAGCAGGAAGATGTTGACAATGCGACCTTCGATAATCTCTGAAAGCTCACCATCTTCGTCGAGAACTCTGTTCAAGACGAGCGAAAGAGGGTATAGAACCGAGCTTCGCGAGAAGATGCGGCAGAAGTCGTTCTTGGGTGTTGGGCCTTGCATCTCGAATACACTCCAGATGCCATTCACGCCGACGAGTACCAGCTCGCGACCAGCTTCGACATCGTAATCTTCTTCCAGGAACTCCACCAGAACATTCAGCCCACCACAGCTGACAAACATCTGTAGCGTCAAGGTCGGAGTCTGGTACATCATCCGCACAAAAGCTGCAGCCTCGAGTCTGATCTCAGAATTGTACTTCTTGTGCGCAAATTTGGTGATGATGGGGATACCACCAACGAAGCACAGATTTTCCTGCACCTCGATATTCTCGTGAAGGACGCAGTTGACAATCTTGAGCAATCTCAGAATAATCGGCGGCCTTGTCGCTGTTTCGAGTATCTCCAGAATCGGCAGCATACCGTGGCTGCTGACAATGACTGACTTGACATCGGCAGACTCTGTCAGAATCTGGAGCAGCTGATCGACAATCTCAGCGAGGACGTCTTCTGGCTGCCCAAGCTTCATGTCCGACACCAGACTCTCGACGACAGCACATAGACGAGCGTGCTTGTCTCTGGCGACGTTCGATTCGAGATCAACCTCATCAAGCTCCTCTTCCATGGCCGCGAACGGATCGTATTCTTCCTCGTCGTCCTCATCGCCCCACGATATCGAGTTCGTCAGCTTCAAGGTACCTCTCTCAGAGGCCGACTCGCTTCCAGCCGATACAGCCGACTTGGGCGACCGACTCTTATGCGACGCCGCCTGTAAGCTCATGGGCTGCTCTTCATCAAAGACCAAGTCTGTGAAGTCTTCGTCGTTGTCATCCTCGGCATATTTCTGAATCTCCAGTGAGCTCCGCTTTCGCCTCATGGCAGCAGCATCGTGCACAAGCTGGGTCGGAGTGTGGGTCCTACGCCTTCTCATACTCCCGCCAAGTTTGGTCTGCATGCTATAGATATCCTTCGGGTTGGAGGGCCGATTGGGCGAAAACCCGGCGAGCTTTTTGAGGAACGCGTCCTCATCGTCTGCCACAAGATCAGAGTAGTCTTCATCTTCATCCTCACGAAATCTCTCCTTATTAGACGCCGCTGATGGCGCCTTCTTAAGCGGTTGATGCGGCGGCGTAGGCTTAGGTTTGGGTATCGAGCTCTGTTTCGATGAGGGTCGAAGGATCTGGGTGCGAGGTTGCGAGTCCTTGCTGGTCTTGCGTTCATGTCTGTCAAGAGATTCGCCCTTCTTGGCCAGGCTCAAGGGCGGTGGTGGCTGATGTTTGATCTCGTCTGATGAAGTTCGAGCCGGATAGAATGGACGCACCGTCTCAATGGCGTCGCCCTGTGCGAGTTGTAAGGGTGTCCGAACAGTCAGATCCCCTTCAAACTCCTCATCCCATTCTTCCACCTTGCCGTCCATCTCGGGAATTGGCTCAACATTGGCGTATTGCTTCAGCTTCTCCGCGCTGAAGAGCCCAGCAAACCCGTCCTGGTGCCTCAATCGATCAGGAATGTGAAGACCAGACATGCCAGCATTGAGTGATTCAAAGTCAGCGTCCCAATTGTCTCTTCTTTCATCATCTGTTGGTGATCGAAAGGCATCTGGTGGCTGGGGCCTTCGTGACCCCAAATGAAACGCCGGTCTCGATGATTCCTCGGACTTCGCCTTCGACGCTGCTAGACCGGGCTTCGCTGAACTCCTCGACACTGGTCGCGACGACGTTCGACTCGATACGGTGCGGTTAGCGGTGCCACGTCGCGTCGCTGGGGGGCTGTTCTTCAGTGCCTCGTTCCACTCTTGCACGCTTTTGATAGCCTCGTCGTATTCAGTAGGCTTCTTCATGTTGCCTTTCTTCGCAGAGGCAATCCATGGATGCTTGAGAAGCTTCTTGGCCGAGACTCGAAGGTTGGGATCCTTCTGGAAACACTGCATCAAGAAGTCCCTCACCAGCGGACTTGCTCCTTCAGGTAGAGGAGGATGATCATCGTTGACGATGCGGAAGAGTGCCGGCATAGGCGCGAACTTGTGATAGGGTGGCTTCCCATCGAGCAGCTCAATCACCGTGCAGCCCAGACTCCAGACATCACTCGCCGTCGTAGCTCCGGCCAATTCGATGACCTCTGGGGCCATCCAGTATGGCGTGCCAACGACACTTCCTTCCGCGAGACCTTGCTGTTTTGTGGCTACGCCAAAGTCGGCCAGCTTGATGAGGCCTTCTTTCGTGGTGAGGATGTTGGCGCCCTTGATATCTCGATGGATGACACCCTGCTCGTGCAAGAACAACAATCCTTGCAAGACTTGGGCGGTATACAAAGCCACTAAATTCTCAGGGAACTTTCCAAAGTTTTTGCAGATGCTGTGGAGACTACCTTGCTCGCAGTACTCCAAAATGATGTATAGAGAGTCGGCAGACTTGACGAAGCCATGGTACTTGACGATGTTGGGGTGATTGAGGTTCTTGAGCAGGTCGATCTCTTGCATGATGACGTTGAGCTCGGTCTTGGGCATCTCTGAGAGGCGGATCTGCTTGATGGCGACCGTCTCGCCGGTGGACCAGTTGAGAGCGCAGTAGACGCTGCCAAAAGCGCCGCGACCAAGGCATTGTCCCAGTTGCTGCCGCAGGTTAGCAGAGCCGCTTGTTACACGCACATGGAAGGTTGAGATGGAGTGAGGTACGGCAACGTGCAAGACATTGTCTCAACAAAAAGTCGACCTCATCAAATCTCTCACTCCACATGCAGCGTACGAGATGTCCAACGTACATAGTCTTTCAGCCCTTCGACTCCTTTGGCATGCTTCTGGACGGTCCCATCTTTGCTGGGCATCTTCTCCCTCCCCGCCAGGACATTCGCCGCCGAGCTCCTCCTCGCCGCTCTAGCACTGGAGGCCTCGCTGCCATTCTCCTTGTCCGAACTGCCTCTTACTTTGGCGCCTCTCAGCCCGCCGGAGCCACTTCCGCTGGCTTGTTTCGGCGTCGATGTGCGGGACTGCGATGTTGCCGCGCTCGCTCTGTGGCCATTGGCGAGTCTGGTATGCGCGGGAGTGGCCGCGGTCGAGGTGGTTGAAGGGGGAGAGGGGAGGGTCGGCATTGCAGTGGGCGCTCTGGCCGCGCTACCTCTGTGATGGTACGGTGGTCGTGTTTTGGGGCATCAGAAGGGGGGGAATTTCGCGGAATGGTGTTCCGCCGGTCATGATATGACCTGTCGATGTCGCCGACTGGATTGGGCGGCAACTGGAGAATTGAGGTCAAGGCACACGATCAATCAGAGCCCAACTGCGCGCGTCCGGTGAATGGCCCTGGCCAGCATCGCCTTCCGCTGCAGACCACGCCCGCCCAACGCGTCTTGGAGCTGAGGTGAATGGAAACCGGTTTGTCGGAGGTCGGGAGTGAGGGAGTGAGGGAGTTGGCGCGGATATGGGCATGGATGGCCTGGCGGCGGTGTTGCACAGTCCCTGGCACTCCATCCACCAGACGCAGGCACATCGGACATCCATGGCGCGGGACGAGCCTTGTCCTTTTAGCCGCAAATCCTATCTGCCTCCAAAATAAACATCCCTGCCTTGGACGTCAACAACACCTCGGCCTTCACGTACATCTCACTCTATTTACTCCAGCCTGGTGAACCTCTGCTCGGCTGAGAGTCATCGCCGCCAGCCTTCGTCAGAGCTGTTGGAAGATCTGTCGGCCCTGGCTTTGAACAGACAGTATACCGCCACTGATACAATCCAAGGCCATCAGCTTATTCTGTGTATCCGTTAGAGAACTGTGCGCGGGATCCATCTCAGGAGTGATCATCAACATGAGTCGTTGGACGAGCGTGCGAGATTAGACAATCTACCAGGTCATTATAGGGACATCGTTGACGACCGATGGCTCGAGACTTCTGGCTAGGCACTTCACCCGAACCTGTTCGAAGACATCTCAAAGCAATAATGACGATATTCCTGGGCTCTATATCGGATACGCAAAGCTAAAGTTAAAAACATTGATACAGCTGCAGCCAATGCAATAATCACGTACATCCCATGCCCTACCGTTCACCAGCGCCTTTGCTGACAATGCCCAAATACTAAGAAAACCACCCTCGCTCCTCTATGCAACTTGAGGAACGCGAACCCCATCGACACCAGCCCACGCCCCGTGAAAACCGTATCCCATGACGATTGGCATTCTGCAATTTCAATCAGCATCCACATCGACCTGCATCGGCGGTGTCATCAGAACTTACCTCGCTCTGGCAATCTCTTTCATATCCTTGGCGTCAATGAACACCAGTGAACTTCGACGCTCACGAGAATCCATCGACACTGTCAACAGCACGCCGTCATCTTCAGCCTGTGCCCCTGGGCTGGGAATGAAGACTGGTTCGGAGGGCAGCGCGTCGACCTTTGGCACCCACGTCTTCAAAGTGCGATCTTGAGTGTCGACCTTGACAACAGAATCCGCAAAGTACCCTCTCTTCTCGACGTGGATCCCATACGCAAATCGATATGGCTTGCCGCGATAATCTGGATGGATCTGCGGAAGCTCGATGTTGGCCTTGGCAAAGTCAAGATCAAAGTCGACTTCTGCACGTCGAGGAACGACGGTGCCATTCGCGGATTGGGTACTGTTATTAATGCCTGGCAGCTTGTACCGCCTGAACATCCCAGGGATGTCATGAGTGGCAGAGGCGTTACGTCGACCAACGTTCGCGCGCAAGTTCTCCATGGTTGAGCCCCAGAGGAAGTCATAGTTTGGCATATGCGGCAGGTCGATGTACACCGAGCCATTCTCTTCGAACGAGTTGATCTCATGGAAAGCGAAGAATGCATCCGAGGTGTACTTCGCAATCACGCCAGCTCCTTTCTTGTCAATGACATAGAACAGGGCGTCTTGGGTCTGGTTGAACGGCTTCAAAGACTTCAGAATGTTCCTCTGCTGTTGGAACTTCTGTCTGTCGTACTCGGCCTGCCAGACGATCAAGATGAGGTGGTTCTCAGTGCCGAACAGCGTATGGATGTACGCAGCTGGAGCATCTGTCACTCGTGCCAGGATCTCAGTCTCGCCACGAGGATTTATGCCAAAGACCTTGTACTCCTGCTTGGCCACGTCCAGAACGTAGTTGTATACTGTGCCATCGAAGTCTCGGGCAGCATGAGCAGCGCTACGTCCAGTGTTGTTTAATTCGAGACTGGATGCCTGATAGGTGAAAAGCTCGATTGGCTCCAGGCTTTCTGGATTGATTTGCTGGAGAGTGCTGTGATTCTGTCAGTGCCTTAATTCTCCAGCATCGACTGACTCTGGACTTACTTTGATTCTGTTGTCATGACGAGGGACTTCAAAGGACTATCCTGGGTCTCATTTGATGCCAGGTCTGCGTAATTGGGTATCCAAGTGACACCAACATTAGCCGCCGAGGTATTTCCACGAGGATTGATACCGTCTCGGAATGTCACTCCACCCGGTCAGCATCTTTCCAAACAGAACGTGGTCTTAGCTCACCTTCAAAGGCCCCAAACATGACCTTGCAGGGATCCTGTGCGAAGCTGCCGCCTGGTATCCGCCCATATTCCTCAACAAAATCGATATACTCATCGCTCCCGTTGCGACTGCGATAGCTTACTTTCCCTTCTGCGATCTCGAAACGATGGTTCCTGCTGAAGCCATCGAACCAGTGCTCGGCAGAAAAGTTTCTGATGTCCCAAGTCCCTGCTGCTCCACGGTAGAGCGAGCCTGTTATCCAGGATGGAATCTCGCCTTCAACATCAAGCTCGATTGGTTGGCGAACTTCGGGTGTGCCATAGAAACCCAGCGTCAAGGCCTTGTTTTGCACCTGCGGTATGCTGGAGGCAGCTGCTATGGCGGCTGTTGAGAGGAGAAGAAGGCGATTTGCCATGACTGAAGATTTTGATCCCTCAGATGATGAGGGCGTTGTGGTCGATGTTTTTGGTGATGCTCGAGAGATGCTTTGCTATGCTGCTGTCAAGATGCATCTTCACCTCCACCTCTTTATACATCGCCTTTCCTATGATGCTCGGAGACCAGGCATTACAGATGCAATGACGACGATTTAAGCAGTGACGACAGTACTTTCTCTTGATCACTACTTGCAGCACGAATCGACGATATGGAGCACATGTCGACGGCCGTACCACATACCAACAACGCTGGCCTGACTTACCAATGATTCTTGGCACATCAACAAGACTGGCGGCACCGTGAATCGCAGTGCCCTAAGCTTCACATTAGTTCTCATCCAACGGAAGCGCAACATACATCCCTTTGCAGTGTCTTGGCAAAACTTATTTTGGTGATGCTGGAGCCTTGCCCTGACCTAACTGTGAGGCCTTCACCCGCATCCTCTCAGCATTCGGCCGATGGTCAGTGAAGATCGATCGGGTGCTAAATGGCGGCTGCGCGTGGCAGATCGTGGCGCGGTGGAAGAGATGGCCCTGTGAGTGGATGGGTAAGCGGCTGTATGTGGTATGCAGCGATACTCGCAGCTCCGATTCGTCCGTAAGAGTAATTTTGGAGGGCAATAGTCATGACAAGCCCAGTGCTGCGGCTGGCAATGATGAATGCCAAGTCCTGGGATGCTATGACGATGAGCACGAAGAATTTGGGGATAAAGGACGTTGAAGGTCAATGCGATGATGCTACGTCGATGATGTTACGACCGGGCTCACCAACAACAACATCATGAACACTGTACCGAACTTCGAGATTGTCTCTCAGTCACTTTCGTCGAACATTACACCGAGTCATTTTACAAATCAATCATCGACCGCCGCGAATGTTGAACCATCCAGGGAAGCCAAGGACGCCTCGTCTCTTTCTGACATCGAACGGATCACACGCCTCGCCCTGCTCGTAAACCTCACCCTAGCTATAGCGAATGCACTTGGAGGATACCTGCTTGGCTCTCAAGCGTAAGTAATGTCCTGATTTGTTGTAACCCCATACTGACTGTTTGGTTCAGCCTCATCGGCGACGCAGTCCACGCCCTCGCAGACCTGGCAGCCGATCTGGTTGCTATGATCACAGCGAGCTACTCTACAATCCCCAGACTGGAGAAGAGTGAAGCAATTGGTGGACTCGCTGTGTCTGGAATCGTCATGTCCAGTGGCATTGCCCTTGCCGTGCGATCGCTGCTCTACACATGTCGACATTTCGAGCTAGATGTCCTCGCTAGCTATGTCAACTACCTCATGATCTTCAGTCATGATGCCCATGGTATGGCAGATACTGGATCGAACTTCGAAGTCATTCTGTTGCCTCTGGTCAGCATCATGATCAAAGAATGGCTCTTCAGAGCTACTATGGAGGTGGCTAAGAGGAACGAGAGTATCATGTTGGAGAGTCATGCTTTACATCAACGACTCGACGCATTCACGGCGGTTGTTGCGCTTGTAGTCAACTCTGCAAGTTATCTGGATCCTCGTCTTGTCTGGCTAGATGGCTTTGGCGGCCTCGCTATTGGGATTGCGATCTTCAAGGCTGGTTGCGCGAATGCTGTTGCTGCTTCGACGCAACTGCTTAGATAGCATAGTATTGAACACAGGCAAGATCTCAGCCTCTGAGAGACATCCTCTGTCTCTAAATTCGCCACGGTGTATGCATTAGAACAACTCCGCAGCTCGCCATTGGTACCAGGAACTATGTGGCGCACCGGCACAGCCCGACTTGATCGCCAGCTAGCTTACTCGATCGACAGCCTAACTCGAACTTCGTCTCGAAGGGCTGAGCATATCTGATACATCACCTGAATTGCCCCCTCAAGGGCGTTCTCACCGCAGCCAGCTGCCATGGGCCTCTTCAGATCGGACGACCCTCAGCATCCCGAGCCCAGAGTCACTCTTCAGCTTGATGCAAGCTGTAAAACTCCTTTCCACCCTGGATCCAATGTGTTTGGCCAAGTCTTCTTCGACAGTCCGGCCGAACGCCGGATTCGAAACGTCGAAGTCATCATTCAAGGCACCACCACTACGAAATACGTGATCGTCGTCAGTAGAGGCGAATATCGACGTCTCAAGATTCACTACCATGACGAGGCTACTCTACGCACGATCAACAAAGTCATTGCGCAAGGGCTGACCACAGAGCCGGAACATCGATATACCTGGGACTTCTCTCTCGCATTTACCCATGGAACAGCAGGGTTGCTGCACCCGAACCCAGCCAAGTCGCCGTATAAAGCGCCTTCGGGACACAAGGAGTTCTACGCATCTTCGCCTTACCAGCTGCCACCATCTTTCCTCCACATGAAGAGCGACGAGCACATGGGCCAGGTGCAATACACGTTGACAGTCCAAGTAAACTTCGAGGACCAGAAGAAGCCTTACAGCCCGCCTTTGAAGATTCTGACGTACGTCCCGTCCGAGGAGCCCTTTGATCAGAGACTGGCAGAAAGCGTCTTTCACATTAACTCCTACTCGAGCAGTCGGCTGGCAGGGAGTAGCACAAAGTCTGGTCTTGCAAGATTCAAGGATAAGCTGGCGTCAAGTTCACCGACCGTGAAGCTGAGCCTCAAATCAACTCTACCGTCCAGTATCGTCCGAGGAGCGGCGTTCCCGATTGAAGCGAGACTGGAAGTCAACCCGCTGTCCGATCCATCAGTACTCAGTATACCAAATGTTCGCATCGGGATATCCTCGATTGAACTGGTCCCGCTTGTGATATATCGCATCCTCAGAGACAGAGAGTCTGCGAATATGCTGCCCCTGGAGTCTGTGCAATGCCCTCCGGAGCAAGAACTGGTCGAAGAAGGCCAAGCTGTAAGCCTCAACGCTGTTCCCCAGGAGGTCTTTGTGGAGCAGCAACGGGACGACAAGAGCGAAGCATTGGGGTTCCCTGGTTCGTTTGGGGGAAGGCTCCCAAATCACATCTCTCCCAGCTTTGCAACGACGAATATCGTCTTGTGGTGGAAGCTGAGGGTCAAATTGGTGGCGAATGTTGGTGGCAAGGAATTCGACGACACTGCTGAGACCAGGGTCATGGTTATATCTGATGTAAAGTCTTGACGAGGTCTGTACGCAAGGAGTCGATTATGATCATGTTCATCGCAGGCTGGAAATTAGTACCTCGGCTCATCGGCAAGCTCGGACCTGATCCGGCCTGATCTCTTCCTGTCAGCTGTCAACATCCTTGACTCGCAACGACCAACATTCACTCACGGATCGATCCATAACGACCTCCATCTCATCCATTCCCTCCACCACCCCGTAATCGACGGCATCATAATCTCCTAGGTCGTTCCGCTATAGACACGCCCGGCTCGACAGTACCGTGTCATCCGAATCATGATTCCGAAAGGCGAAGGATGGAACGACAAATACTTCGCCATCACCACAAACCCATCATTCGCCAAACTTAGTCCCGAAGAACGTATCAATGCGGTTCTGAGCGTTCGAGCTCCGCACGATGTCAGATTTCTTAGTCAATTCTTTGAACAAGACTGTAAACTGCACTCCTTCAAACAGACATCCCCTACAACATCCACGGTCACCTTCCGGTTCACTGTGACTCGATTTTATTGCAATGCAGGCGGGGGCTTACACGGCGCCGCGCAGTCTTTAATCTATGACCACTTGACGAGTCTTGCGATTCAGGCCGTGGGGCAGCCTGGAGGATGGCTCGTGCCAGGAGTCAGCCGGAGTCTGAATGTTACCTACTTGAGGCCAGCCCCCGAAGGAACGATTTGTCTCTGCGAGTGTGAGGTTATGGCTGCGGGAAAGGGGCTGGCCTTGATGCGAGGTGTGATCAGACGAGAACTGGATGGCAAGGTTATCAGTACTTGCGAGCATGACAAAGCTTTTGTGGCGACGCAGAAGCTATAACCGGTGGTAACGCGCTGATCATGATCAAAGAGCGACACTCGACAGCACTGGGCTCTTCCAGCTTCCAGCTCTCCTCCAGGCCCGATCAAAGAATATACAAACACGGGGACGACGGAACCATGGTCTTTCTCCATGTTCAATCTTAGAGCACTCGAATACTACAGCATAGATGGTGGAAATGAGGGATTCCATTGACCGAGAGTCGGTTCTTTCGTTGCCAATGCTGACTATCTACTGACCTATCTCCAAACGCTTGCCCACTCCCCACTTGACTGCAATCACAAAAACATTGCATGTCGCTTACAACTTTCTTTCCTTCAATCTAGCTCACTCACAGGCAGGCGAACACAGACTCCGAAATCACGGTCCCAGAGTATGCCGCCCACGGAATCAAGTACATGAACGTGGCCACGAAAGACATCTTCAACGTCAAGCCCAGCAAAATAGCAGCTAGGATATTGCCCAAAACGATGCGCTGGCGAAGGTTCGGGTAATGGTCCATGACATGGTGCGGCACCGACGTGAGCATTCCCGCCAGGAGGAGACTCGCCGCCACAAACATGTTGGACGATGGCTCGAAGAACTCATGCGGCACGCCTAATTGTCGCAAATGTGGAGCCAGAGCCAGATCGAGGTTTCCGATGGCGTCGATTGAATTGACCTTTGGGTCTGATGTTGCGTTGTCTAGGATCATGCCAAGATGGGAGGCAAAACAACGATCCTGCTGCCCATGGTCGAAAGCGTACTTGTTGATAGCTAGTATGGGCAGTGGGGCCAGGGTCAATATGCAAAGCGTTTGCGGACGACCCAACCCACTCGGCTGGTCACCTCGATGATGGACCTTCCAATCGTCCGTATGCCACGTTCCTGGGAAGGCTGCCGAACCTCCTGTCGCCAGGGCATTTTCTTGGAGCACAGTAGACTCACTGTTCAGCTCCATCTTTGACAGATATTGCTGGACATCTCCGTCGAAGCTCTGCGACTTCTTGTAACACCCGGCCACACTTCAACCAACGCCTCGATTTCGATAAAATGTTGTTGGGAAGGAGGCATGACCCTGGTTGTGCTATTGCCGCGGAGATGAAGACGATGCGATATTCAATGGGACGTTTACCTGTTTCCAGTAGAAACATCAATCAAAGTACAGTGTCACAAGACCAGTCGGTCAATTCACAGGATTCAAGGGGGATAGGGCACACAGCCTCAGGTTTGTAGCCCATAGCGCAAAGCCTACTATACATGGTCAGGGTCCACGTACTTGTAGAAGTTGCTACCTCCTATGCCCGTCTAAGTCCTCAAAAGCCGTTGCAGCGAAACGCGACCTACTTTGCATCGGCGTTTGGGCCAGACGTTTCACAGACTATAAAAGTGTTGACGTGTGGTGAGTGGTAACGGATCCTCGAAAAGTACGAAAGATAGAAGGTATGGCGTCAAATCATATCAGGAAGGTAGCAATCGTTGGGGTAAGTCCTCGGCGCTTATACCACACATGTTCTTATGCTAACTTGTCCAGGCCGGCGGCAACATTGGCAGCCGTATCGTCGACGCACTTCTGGCAACAGGCAAGCACACAGTCACTGCCATAACCAGGAAAGACACAACATCCAAATTTCCCGAGAAGGTCATGCCGGTATATGTCGACTACAACGAACCTGAAACGATATTCAACGCTCTGCGAGGTCAAGGCGCATTGATCATCACAGTAGGGTTCTTCGCCCCGAAGAATCTGAGCACGCTGCTGGTCCAAGCCGCTGCAGAAGCAGAAGTGCCTTGGATTCTACCCAGTGAGTGGTCTCCTGACTCTGCACATGAGGGTCTGGTGAGAGATATTAGCAGCTTGCAGAACATGCCGATCGTTCGCGAAGAGATCAAAATGCTGGGCAAAAGTTCGTACGTTGCTCTCTGTTGCGGACTGTGGTATGAGTGGTGTCTTTCGACACCAGTCTTGTTCGGGATCGATTGTCTTGGAAGAAAAGCGACTTTGTTCGATGACGGGAATACAAAAATCAACACCTCGACACTGGCCCAAGTTGGACGATCTGTGGCGGGGCTGCTGAGTCTTCCGATCAAGAGCGAAGACGGTGCATGTTTGGATCGATTTCGCAATCGTCATGTTTACACATCATCTTTCTGTATCAGTCAGAACGATATGCTCGAATCCGCCTTTCGGGTCACAGGCACTGACCGAACGCAATGGACAATCGAGAATCGACCAGTCGAAGAATACTACAACGAAGGCGTTGCGGCTAGGAGGCAGGGTACCATGAGGGAGATTGGTAGGCAGGTGTACTCTCGCGTCTTTTTCGATGATGACTCTGGCAATTTCGAGAAGCGAGTTGGGTTAGCCAACGAGATCCTCAACCTGTCTGGAGAAGATTTGGATGAGGCTACAGCGACCGCTATAAGCTTGCAGAGGCAGACGGACCTATAGATATCATCAAATTCAACCATGCAGCTGCATTCAATCTGTGGTAGCGGAATTCGTTGTTTTGATCCTTCCTGATCCGCATCGACTTGTGAGTGAATGAAATCGTGTCTGCCTAAGGCATCAATATCTGAACACGGCAGTGATCGGCATCAAGCCTTGGCATCTGTTGGCCAGATAAGCTATCTATCAGGCCTATCAGCAACGAGCGTCCTCCCCGAACCATACCTCCAGCGACCATCATGAGCAAAGATATGAACGGACACAACAGCGCGGAGCCCCAGACTTCGCATCGCTTGCCGGTGCTGCTGATGCCTTCCAAGGCCCATCCTAGAACTCCGCGGTGATGGACGCCACACTCTCGCCTACGGGCCCGAATCAAGGCCGGAAATACAAGTCGCGAAAGGAACGGCCCTGCGATGCGTGCCGGCGGAGGAAGGTATGCTGTATTCGGGAGGATGGAGATGATGCTTGTGTGAGTGTTGTTGATATGTTGATTGGGATTCTGAGGCTTACCGAGAGTAGTCGTTGTGTAGGTGAGTTATGACACCTATCCCTACATCTGGACTTGTACTAAAACGACTCGAAAGAATGCAGAACATGGAATGCCGATATCTAAATGGACCGACTCCAAGAAAGCGAAGTGAGTGACATTCACCCATAACCTGGAAGGAATATTGAAGATTTGCAGGACCTCCAGCCTCCAGCGATAGCGAGACCATCACATCCGCACCAGCCTCCAGCGATAGCGAGACCATCACATCCGCACCAGCCTCTACGCCAACATCATTCCAAACAGTCAACACTTCAGCAACTACAGTCGCACCAACTCAGCCAACAGGCGAATGGATAAGCCAATATGCCGGTCTCTCGGCCGACATGGACCCATATGTGCTACGGCATTGCAATTTCAACCGGTCCAACTATTACGTCTCAACATATCATGACTTCGCAACCTTTCGAGTCGGTATGAGCGGGAGTGTGCCGTCACATTTTACCTTAGTACCTGACAGTCACCTCGATTGCAGGCCGCCGCACTATCCTCCAAGCACGTTGCTGGACGAGGCTTACCCACTGCATCATGAGCTGTTGACAGCATATTTTGATGTCATCCACACATCCTTCCCTTTGCTGGAGCCTGTACGATTTACGAAAGGGAACAAGATCGATCTGCCCCTTTTGGCCGCAATGTACAGCCTCGCCTTACCTTTTTGTGCGGCAGCTCGGAATCTGTCGTACGCAAATATCAATTCGTTCCTATTCCAGGCTTTGCCCATCGAGACCCGGACTCCAAGGCTGGAGACCATCGAAGCATCGTTGCTATTTCTGCAACGCCATACACAAATTCATCGAGCCCCTATAACTCCTGGACTATACCCAGAAATCGGCTCTATTGTCGGCATGGCCTACGAAGCTGGCCTCAACGTCGACCCCTCGAATTGGGATCTCTCGCAAGCGGACCGGAGTCGAAGGAAAAGACTGTGGTGGGCCCTCTTCATCTTCGACAAGTGGAGTGCTCTAGGCTTGGGCCGACCATCCTACATCTCCGACGACGATACCACTGTGCCTCTCCCTAGCATCGAGGACATCTCCCCAACAAACGTAGGAAGAGAATCACTTCCCCACGTCTGCGCTCAGATGTTCGTCGCCATGGCCGCCCTCTCACAGATCCTCTCCACCATCCTGTCCACGTTCTACACTCTCAAAGGCGCCGAGAACATGGCCTCCTCAACCGGGGAAGAAATCTCGCGCATCAAATCGTACTTCGAACTGCAACTCTCAGACTTCCACTCAAGCTACCTCACGTCCCTATCACAACAACCCGGAATCCTCCTCGACGCAACAGGGACTCTATGGCTAGCCTACCACACCGCCGAAGTTGTCCTCTTCCGAGCTGTTCTCCGCTGCCCGCCATCAACCAATCCCACCACGCACCAGGTCCGCGAACGGGCAAAATGCGCTGTAGGCTCAATCTCAGAACTCCTCGAGAACCTCCGCGTCTCCCGCCTTCGAGCCTTCTGGTGGTCACCAATATCTCGCATCAACTATGCCATCGCAGGCGGCTTCCTGTTCACGATGCTGTTATCATCCATCACGGAGGAGGATATCGATTACTGGTCGAATGAGATTGTGCGGTACAGGAGGTTATTAGATTTGCAGAGTTTGTCGTTCGATACGACGAAGCTAGCGGCTGCGAGGATGAGTGCATTGGCGAATGTGAGCTCTGGTGGGAGGCCGCAGGGCGATGGGGCTGGAAGGGTGGATCCCAAGCAGGCGTTTTGCCGGGACTTTGGGGTTGAGCTGAACACGCTGTGATGAGATGCATGTTGTATTCCCCAACACCCTTCAAAGAGCGCAAACTACACAAACTCGGTTCAATCATTTGCAGCCACGGGTCAGCGCCGCTCAAACATCAAAACCGCCTCATACATCGAGCCCAGGAATCCTTGCCCCCTTTAAAAACTCTCGAAGATCTTTCTCAAACTTGGTCTTCTCCTCTATCGCGGGCAGATGCCCACTTGCCTCATACACCACAAACTTCGCTCCAGGAATTCCATCCGCGATGGCCTGAGTGTACTTTGGCGGACAAATCCAATCGAACCTGCCGCTGAACACGAATGTCGGGACTCTGATCTCATGGAGTCGGTCTCGCACATCAAACCGCGAAAGACAGTAATCGTGCGCGGCGCGATTAGTCTCTGGGATCGGAATGATGATCTTTGAAAGTGCCTCGCCGACGCTGGCTTCAGCTTGAGAGGCAAGGTGGTCAGGGACGGCATACAAGGGAGAGATGGCCGCAAAGACGCCCATGTGGTCTTCAAAAGACGTGGTGGTGCCCGTGAAGAGCCGCATGAGCTGATCCGGATCCACCACATCTTTCGATCTTGGGTCCGTCAGGGCGGTCTTGTACGCCTCGAGCATGCATCCGTGCGAGAATTGCGCGGCTGTGTCGCCGATGATGAGCGCGGAGACATGTTGGGGGTAGCGAAGAGCGTATTCTAACCCGAGGAACCCGCCGTGCGAGGCACCAATGAAGACGACCTTCTCGTCGCCAGCCCACTGCCTGAGCTCGTCGAGGTCGGCGCTCCAACGTTCGTGGGTATAAGGTCCTTGCTGATCGGAATGGCCACAGCCGCGTAGGTCGAAGACCAGGACGCGGAAAAGGTCGGTGTAGGGACTACACCAGAGTTCGGTCTCGCCGTGATTGGAGAGGCCTGGGGCGCCGTGGCACGCGAGAAGGAGATTTTTTGCTTTGTCTTCTGGATTAAGGATCTTGGCTTTGACGTTGCAGCCGTCGGATAGTTTAATGTTTTGCATGTCGTCGGCCATGATGGACGATGGACGGGTGGGTAATATAGAGAGTTCAGGAGGATGAAGGCGAATTTGATTTTGAAGGTGGATGTACACAAATACCACCTTACCGACGCCGCACACCTTTCCTTAATAGATCGGGCGGTGAATTAGTTTTCGTGCGGAAAGGCCCTGACTGAAAAGTTGTGGACCTTGTCGTATTAAACATTCGGATCTGGCAAGAACGTCGTACAGTGTTTTACACGATGCCTTGGAGGAGGATGGAGGAACTGCAGGGTCAGGGAAGTCAGGGAAAGCGGCTCACATGTGCTCCTTGAAGATTGGTTTTCCTGCTGCTTCACCTCTATTTCACCTATTCAAATGCTCAGCCGCTAATTGGGGATGGCGTTTCGATATTCTCGATCCATCTTATCCGCCATCTTGTCCCTATTCTCTCGAGGCACAATCGCATCGGCTTTCATCAGCTCAAGCATCTTGTCGTTCTCCTCCTGTATCGCATCGTAATGCTTATCCACATCAGGGTTTCCTATCTCGATTTTCCTTTTCCGAACGACCTTGGCGGGATTGCCTGCCACCACGGTATAAGGCTTGACGTCCTGTTGGAACAGTAGTCAGTCAGCAATTCTACGTGCAGAGTGCACATACGGTTACTCACCATGGTAACGACAGATCCTGCACCGACGGCAGCACCTTTACCGATTCTTCGAAACGGCAAAATGGTCACGCCACCTCCAATAAAGCAGTCTTCTTCGACCACGATTGCACCGGCGGAGAAAAGCGTGTCACTACGATCACCGCGCCGCTCACTGCGTCGGTTTGCGTCTATGCTGGTAGTCAGGCAGTAAAACTTGACGTCGGCACCCACGACAGTGCGATTGCCAATGAATATCGTGGCGGCATCTTGCATATAACAACCGCTGCCGATGGTGACTTCGGCGCCGAGATTGATGTTGTAGCCGAATTCGCAGCGAAAAGGTGTTTCGACCGTCACTAAATCTCCTATTACCCCAACTGGACCCATCCAAGGACCCACGGTATTGCGATTGGGTGGCCTGGACTGAGGGATGAGTACGGCATTGAATTGCTTTCCCTTTTCATCCGGAGTCGCTGTAGATGTTGGTCCGCAAATTCTGTTGTAATTTTCGACGGCTTCACGGCAGGACTGGCGGTCGGCGAGGAGCTCATCGTCCCGATGGTGCTTATATGGCATCCCAGACAGCATCCTCTTCCGATCGTTAAGGGGGCCATGTAACGAGTAGCCCAGTAACGACCGCGGGTGGCTGCCCGAGTGCGACGTTGCTATGCTTTCATGAGAGCTGATGACCGTAGGGGCAACGTTGGGAGGTGGTGGAAGTGTAGGTCGACTGTAAGGTGCTTGGTTAGGAACACCACCCCAGGGCCCGGAGAGGCCATGTGGAGGAGGTGGACGATCGTGAGGAAACTGAGGGGGTGGGAAGTCCGTAGGTGGGAGTCGCTCAGCCGAGTAAACCTGCGCGTGCTCATGGGGGCCCCATGACGTCCTTGGGCCCCATCCGTCCCGCGCGCTTGGTGGGCGATGGTCTGCAGGTGGTGGGTTGCCGTAGCGGTAAGGTACTGAACCATATGGCTCGGGCCTATGAGGATCATGCCAACTGTGAGGTGGTGGCGGTGGCGGCAAGGCAGGGTTGTGATTTGGATGCGCCGGGTCGTAGAAGGGAGGAGGGCCTGGTACTTGCTCGTACTGCTTGGCCTGAAGCGGAACCACAGGTCGCCCGGCGCCTATTTTGTTAGTTCCTCCAGGTGGTTTGGGACCGTAGCCGCCGCACGTGAATCCTCCTTTCGCACAATTTTGGCAAAACGGCTTGCCCTCGTCACACTTCTTCTTGCGGCCCCGGCAAGTGTGGCAGCCAGTCTTGGTCCGATTGCTGAAATTGCGTTTGCGCCGCTTTGGGTCGTTGTCATTGGGGTCGTTTGACATGAAATGGATTGATTGGTCGGTATCGTTGGGGAGAGTGTCGCCTTGAGCAGCAGCTCGGGCTTGCTGTTCCTCACGAAGCGTTGCATTCAACGACGCTGCCAAGCCTGACACAGTCTCTGGTCGAGCCTGAGGCGGGGGAGATGTACGATCAGTCCGTCCTGTCGGTGTGGGCTCGCTAAGAAACGTCAGCATACAGTTGTTGGATCTCATCACTGCATGAATTGGGTCGCTTTGACGGAGAGGAGTGCTGAAACACTCACCGCACATAGGTCCCAGTCGTTGGTTGCTCCAGCTCGTCTTGTTCAGGTGAATGTCCTTTCGTTTGGTTCGATTGCCCTGGTGAGTGTATGCCACCAGAGTTGAGGACAGTCATGGGACGCTTTGGGGATCGATCACCAATGGCAGACGATGCACCGTTCCTTCCATCTTCATTGGCTTCGTTGCCGTTCGACTCGTCTCTCTTCCTTTTGTTCGAGGGGCTTTCATTGGGATGAGATTGGCCTACAGTCCTCGAGTCGTGGCTTGCTTCGGGTCTCCAGGATTGCAGATTGTATGCGGGAGCCGTGGCTTGACCAGGAGCAGATGAGTTCGCAAGTGTATCGCGATGAGGCTCGTCGGCTGGAAAACTGGTGATGCGTTGGGCAGTCTCGCCATTCACAGCAGTGAAGCCGGACGACGGCACGTCGGTCGCGGGGGTCGGCAGCCCATGCGCAGTGTTTCTGTTCACGGATGGGTTTCCAAAAGGGTGGGCCTTTTCTCGCATTGGAGAATCGGCACGGGTATCCAGCTGGCCGGGCGGCGACGGTCGATGTGAGAGAAGCATAGAGCAGACAGCGGGGGTCGAGGATGGTGATGCTGCACAGCCGTTGGTGTTGGACGTATTCAGGTTCGATTTTCAAGTCGGACGAGCGCGAGTTGGTGTTATAACGCCAATGGCCGCTCTGTGCTACGCCGGCGCTTAATTAGACGCAGGCCTGGATGGATTTGTCCCTGACGAGGTCGATTTGCTTGGGAAAAGAAGAAAAGAGAGACGCCGCCGCTCGCGCGATGGGTCAGGACAGGTCTTTGCAGCGGCCGTGGCAGAAAAGGCAGAACGTGTTGGATGCGGCGCGGTTGCTGGGCTGGTCAACGCGGGCGTGTGATGAGATTGCCGACTCCGAGGAATTCAGTTCGGCGTCCCGATGGCGTATGGAGTTGCTGGGGGTGCTCGCTTGCGGACGGACGGCGGACTAGGGGGCGGGGCTGTCACCGACGGGACGCAAGGCATGGCACGCAAGAGGGAGCGACGACAACGAACAGGTCGAGGAGGACCAGCAGGACGACGACGACGCCGGCTGGGACTGGGAGGAGAGCAGGACCAGAGACGGGACGACGCATGCGTGCATGTGGGCTGTGGGGCGCGCGCAGAGCTCAGGCCTCGACACGGCTCGACATGGCATCGCGCCTCTGCCGGCCGGCCAGCGCGGTTAATTGCTAGGGGTGGCAGCGTGCCGTCGCGCAGCAACTGCTTCCACCCGCCCAGCTCGCGTCTGTGCGCTCATTGGGCGTCTCCCGTTGCAGACCCAGCGCCTATCGCGAGGGCGCAGGCGTCTGAGTGACGGTCCTGTGCATGCAGCCACGACGTTGGCGGAAACCTTCGGGCCCCGCCCAATCACCGCCGGCGACACTCTGCTCCCTCGAGGCACCCCATTGCCGGCTTGATACAAGACAAATCAGCGCGGACCCTACCCGCCCTGCGATGGGTGAACCGCGCAGGGCATCGTCACTCTGGCCGGGGTTGGGGGCAGCAGCAGCATTAGCGCCAAACCCGTCTCGCTGCCGTGCTGGACGTGTGCTGCGCGGACCATGGCGTCACGGCGAAGCTCGTTCCCTCGCCGTCGTCGCCCTGGCGCGTAGGGCCGTCAGAGGCGAAGGTAGCCGACGACGACAGAGTATCGTCCAGAAGCGTCGCTCACAGTTCCTGTCTGGTATCCAGTGACAAGTTCGAGCTGGCTCGAGTCCAGCACGAGGCGCACCGGCGCCTAGCTCCACATTGATCCTGGTCAGCTCGCCGCCCGAATCACGCACTCTCGCTGCGCCCCGGCCCACCCGTTCCTAGCTGGTTGCCTAGCCTCTTCCCACAGACCCACTCGTCAACCTCACAAGCGCAAAACACCACTGCACTTCTGCTCGGTCCCATCTCCTGTTTCGCTCTCGTCTCGTCGTTTATGCTTTGTTGAGGGTGCCGACTGCGAGGAACATGGCACACCGGATCGCTATCGATGCGTCTGCAACAGCAAGGCGGCATCTTGACATGCCTACCTGGTGAGGAAACGAGCTCCCGCTTCCTCGGGCAGGACGACAGACATCGGGCTGCCAGCCCGCAATGCTGTGCCACCACGTCCAAGGTCGCTACCTTGCTCGAGCTCGATGTGCCCTTGTCGAATCATCGTCGGAATCGACCAGTAACATTCGTGCGTAGCGGACGGCAACGTATCGATACACGGCCAACGCCCTCCATTTCGCTACCAAACGCTTGGGTTGCTGCGTTCAGTGCATCGCCTGTCGATCATATGATTTCGTCCGACGACATCGTCGACAGGTTCAAGGTGTTTGCATCCTCCACAAGTCTCTGGTGACTCAAAACCTGGTGATAAGCGGCGCAAGGTCAATGCAATGCCCGGTCTGCGAGCTGGAGGAGACGGTCGTCTGCGAACCAGGGGCGTGCTGTTGCTGATCCAGTTGCATGTGCCCAGCCAGCATGACAACGTCAGAAGGACAGAGTTGAACCACCAGGTCGGGTCCTCCAGTTCCCCGAAATGCAAGGAACATGCATGTTCCTTACTCTGAGCGATCCATGGCGCCCCCATTCGAGCAGGCTTCGTATCTGGCGGACAGCTGCGAAGTGGTGCAGAGGGTGATGAATGCACATGCGGTGTTGTATCTGCCCGCTGATATAAAAATCCCATCACAGTTCTCACACCGACGGGGCACACTTGCGCCGGTCTTGTCTGCCGACCCCAGAGTCAGGCAAGCTTTCTGCATGTCTGTAGCCAGGAGCACAATAGAGCACGAACGCAAGCGCGAGAACGGACCGGGCCTCTCGAGCTGCCTTGTCGGATTCAGTCAACGGTCCAGACGATGTTTGGCGACTGGCGCGGCCGCAGCGGTTGTTGGAAAATGGTCTGATCCGTACTGCCGGGTTGCTGGACAAGTCGTGCAACGCAGCGCAACAGCGGGCCGATGAGATGCTGGGGCGGTGGCCATTGTATTGGAAACGTGTGGCTGACGGTCTGGACGACGGCGATGACTTACTTGGTGCAACAGAGCGACCTTCTCCGACACATCAGGGCAGATGAAGACATGTCGTTGGGACAAGGTGCTGCCCGTCGCGCTGCCCGTGTTCCAGGGTCAATCAAATATTGATGTGATTTCATGGGGAAGCGACTGCCTCCCGTCCACAAAAAGGTGGACAGCGTCGGAAGCAAATGTTGACTTCCGACAGTCCTCCAGTGTTCTCACAATAGTAAAAACCCAACTGCTGAGGGTAGATCTCTTGGTCAACTTGCTCACGCGTATTGTAAGAACAGGATAGGTAATTGTACAATTAGCCCAATGAATATTTGATTGAACCCCTGCCAAGACATCACTGACATCTCGGGAAAGCCCGCCATCGCCGCAAAGCTCTCTCGCAGATGAACACCATCCATTCCATCTTATCGCACGCTCACTCCAACCCCGACCGCCCAGCATGTCTCTCAAAACCCCAATCCCGCTCTTCACAATACCGCCACGCTTCCTCTGTCCATCAGTCCCCCGCCAACTCGTACGCACAATCCGCTCACTCGCCCCGAAGAAACGCGGAGGCACGCACCCAGAACGCTTCAACCAAGGCCCCGGCCTCAAGACTCTCATCTCATCGCAAGATGGTGCGTTCCTTCGCAGAGAGAAGAACTTCCCTCTGCGAACGGGCGCGCTAGCCATCAAAAAGGGCATGACTGGAATCTACGACCCTGTAACCGCAAAACGCGAGGCTTGCACGGTGCTGCAGCTGGATCGGTGCCAAGTCACGGGACACAAGCGACGCGATATACATGGCTACTGGGCAGTGCAGGTCGGCTGTGGAACGAAAGAGGCGAGGAACGTGACGAGACCGGAGAGAGGGGAGTTTGCGGCCAAGGGTGTGCCCATCAAGAGGCATCTGGCTGAGTTTCGAGTGAAGAATGAGGAAGGACTAGCACCAATGGGCAGCATCATCACTGCAGACCTGTTTCAAGAGGGACAATGGGTCGACACACGTGGTGTTACGCGGGGAATGGGATTCGCTGGTGGAATGAAGCGATGGGGCTTCTCTGGACAACCCGCCTCCCACGGTAACTCGCTCACCCACAGAGCAATGGGTTCGGCTGGTGCGTCACAAGGTAGTGGTTCGAGGGTCTTGCCAGGGAAGAAGATGGCTGGGCGGATGGGTGGTGAGCATCACACCGTCCAAAAGTTGAAGGTGATGAAGGTGGACCGCGAGAACGGCATCGTGGTGGTCAGTGGAGCGGTTCCTGGGCCGAAATACTCCATCATTGAGGTACAGGACTCGATCAAGAAGTCATGGCCACACGTGGAAGCAACAGTTGGTTTGACGCCAATGGCAGGCAGCGTACCTGCAGTGAAAGAGGAGGTTGTCGCAGAGGCGTGAGAACACGACTTGGCGTCAAAAGTTCAGGTCATCTGCTTGGATGAACGACTCCCTTCGACCATGAGCACATCGAAACAATCATCCAAGGCCGACATACCCACAAAAACTAAACTACGACACGACCAGACAGGAAATCCACTGCTCGGCAATATCTCCCTCCAATTCGGTTCACACTCCGCGGACGACGATTCAGAAACAAGTTGGCTTACTGCAGACACACTTGCGCACATCCCAAAGTCAAAACGCGGCTGACCCTGCGCGGCAACGGCGCAGGGCGGGGTCCGCGCATATTGCATTTTATGGGCAGGTCGAAGCGCCTGTCATTGTCTGCGTGAAGAAAAGCTTCATGGAGCTGAATGCATTAAGTTCGTGGTCTGGAACGAGGTCTATTGTACAGAGTTGTGTTCGGTTGGCAGCGAGGTTGAGAAGGTGGGCCCGATGAGCGGATTCGCTTTGTGTGTATGATGGAAGACAGGCTTCGCAACGGGGCACTGAGACGTGATGCAGATCTCTTGGTTTGAAGTGTATAGTGAAGATGCCCGAGATAGCGTATCCTCAGGTCTCAGGTCTCAGGTCTCAACATCCATCTCCCATCGTGTCGCTCCATTCACGCATGTTTACCTTGCCAGGTGATCACCCAAGCCTGCCTCAAACGCACTCGCAACGCATCTAATCCGAATTACAGCTTCAAGATCCAGGAACTGTATGGCACGGGTCGGTAACACCTTTGACCATCGCTTCACTCGTTCAACAATTAGAACGATTAAGATCGTACGTCGTACGTCGTCTAAACCCTCTCGAGACGGATACTGTCTACATCCACCTTCCTTCCTTCTCTCATAGCTCGACTTCCCTCCAACTCCATTATACCCACCACGGCGTCGCATGTGCGAACAATGCACAGAAAGCCCTGAGAAGCTATATCTTATTTACCAACCGACCAGAATCCTCCTTACTTCTCGCAGACGCGGAGGCAGATAGCTCTTGATGTTTACCACGTGATGCTGCCTCGTCTCCGAGGGCGAACCGTCCAGAATGTCGTATGGCTAAGCGGGCTCATATACCCTCTGACTCTGCGGGGCGAGTTTAACACGGTGGAAGGAAGACATATATGATGCCTGGTACTGAGACCTTGTAGTAAAGGATGACTTCATCGGCATTGAATGCATCGCCATCTCGTTGAAGGCTTCTTTACTTTCAAAGCTCATCTACATTCATGTCACTCGGCCAGTTCTGCAAGAGCAACTCTTTCATATCACATGCTTTCCAGCTCCGTAAGATCATCGTGCTGAGGTACAGGAGAAGAACATCATTTCTTCTGTTGGAAGGAGATGAGTCCGTCGAAGGGCTTAAAGATCGCTGTACTGCTTCCCACATGTCTCTAATAAACATCGGGCTTCCGACAGCGCAAAGTCTCTTCAGATTGACTGCTCTTCAACCTAACCTCACTTCACCTCACTTCACCCGAACGACCTGCATCACATGCCTCTCCGATCCATTAGTGCACAGACCACCACGAGCAGACACACTTATTATCTGCGCATTCTCTTCCACTCCTCTCTTGTTCTTCCTTCACACAACCAAGAGTGCAGCAAAGCAAGACGATCACTTCATCTGCTCCCCAGCCTCTCACTCGTTGCGGGGGCTGGGGACAGGAGAAGTGTATGCGATGGCAGATAAGAAATGGGTAGCGAAGGGTGGGATGTGAGGTGAATTGTTGGCTTGAAAGTAGTCTCGATGTGACGAGATGCTGATGCGAGGGTGGAAGTCGAACACGGCTACTTCCCAGCGTCAGGACGAACATATCAACAGCGTCAGATGGCTAAGCAGTCGTAGAGGACTGGGACTAGACGAGTCGTCTTCATTCCAACCTTCTCTTCCGACTCTCCTCACAACTTGAACCTCGCAGCTCCCTGCCCACCACTCCCATCACCACTCCTAACCTCCTTCCCCTCAACATCCCTCACATCACCCTTCTTCCCAATGACCTTCACGCCACCCTTCTTCAAATCACCCAACATAGCCTTCTTCTCCTTGGCCGCGCGGCTCTCCACATTCTTGCCGTCAGTATTACCCGACGCCTTGCGGATCCTCTCCTTCTCCCTGCGCCTGCGTCGCTTCTTCTCATCTCTCGACATCTCCTCCCTCGCCGAGGGTAGGCCACTCTTACCTGCGACTTCCTCACGCTTGTTCGCTGCGGACGCCTCGCCGCCTTTGTAGATTTCTTGAGGTGCAAGTTGACTGGCGCCGGCGACTTCACCTCCGGCATTCGGACGGGCATCTTCCATCGTGACGACGGGTGCGTCGACGCGGATGTCGAGTTGTGGAGCGGGAGCTTTGGGTCGGAAGTGCCATGACGATAGACTGTCGAGCTGTCCACTGACTTCTCGCCACAGCTTCTCAATCTCTTTCTGCTCCTGGGCAAGCTTCTCGTCCTTGACGTCGACATAGTTCGGATCCGTACGTTTGAGATGCTCCTCTTCATACTCCTCGGCAAGACCTTTTTTGCTCTTGGTATCATCGAGCTCAAAGTCTAGCTTCCCTCTTCGTCCATTACCTGTCGCCAAGTCATCTGGTCGTCGACGGATGATGTCTTGAAAGTCGTGGTCGAGAATGCGGCGCTTGATGAGCTCTTCGAGTGATTCGCTGACTTCGGCAGTGATTACTGGTACAGGCTTTCCAGCTCGCTCGAAATCAAGATCCTCTTCAAGGAGGGAGTTGACAGGGCGGTCTGCAGCGCGAGCCTCTCCAGAAAGCTGCCATTCTCGCTTCGCAACGTTCGCAGCTTCTAGCTTGCGGATCTCTGCAGCGATTTCAGCCTTTCGGCGTTCATGGGCTGAGCGCCGCGAGCGAGGGTCCGCTGGGTCAAGGTCTTCCTTATTCTCCTCATCTTCCTCCTCTTCTGATTCATCAAAGAGATCGCGATGCACAGCTTCCATCGTTCGTTGCATATCCGGCTCGTCATCCCGTTTTCCATTCGTCGAGGCTTCCGGGAAGTTGTGAGGGTTCGGTCTGCCTTTCTTGTTCTTTTTCTTCTTCTGCGCTGGAGGTGCGAAGAAGTCGGCGTACATCACGTCGTTTGTGTTGGCCATATCACCCAAGCCGTCCATCTCGCCGCCATCAACCTCTTCTTCCTCGTCTTCGCTAGGCGCATCAGGGTCGCCAAATGTAGGCCCGTCCTCTTCGTCGTCGCCATCGACTTCGTCAGCACCAGCATCGGCATTTCCATCTACTACTGCGCCTTGTCCTAGAGGGTCTGCATCCCAGTCGACGTCTTCCTCGTCACTTGCCGCGCCATCATCGTCACCTCTTGCATCCTGCTGTTCGAGGAACTCTGACTGCTTGTTGAAGTCGTCGATGGAGAAGAAGCCATCGTTGAGGCCAAACTTGTCTTGGACCAGTTCCGCGACAGGCTCATCACGCTCTTCCTCGTCTTCTTCAATGTCGTCGAAGTCGTCGTGGCCATCCATATCAATGTCCTCTTCGTCATCCGACAACACCTGATCCGCATTCTCCTCGTCTTCCTCGTCCTCGTCCTCATCATCATCCCATTCCTCCTCGCCATCGTCAATCCCCTCGACTTCGTAATCCACACCTTCCTCGCCAAGATCCTCCTCTGACTCTTCCTCCTCGTCCGCGAGCTTTACCGACTTCCCATTTGTCGCAGGCTTTCCCTGTCCTCGGGCATGCGCCGCAGTTGCTTCATACGCCTTTTCCGCCTCAAGTGTCGCAGCATCGATCACTCGCCTCGCTTGTTCCCAAACTTGTTCCACACCAAAGCCATCGGTGTGAATCTGCTTCAACCGCAGCACATCCTCTTCATCGTGATCTTGTCCCCGCTTGCGCTTCCTCCGCGCCTCCTTCAGTCGCTGCTGCTGCTCTTCGCTAACATCTTTCGCGAGAGGATCGAGGATGTTCTTGAGATATGCGATGGAGTCCGTATAGAGGGGTAAAGTCGGTTGCAAGAAGGCATGTGGATTGCTCTGCAGAGTGGAGAAGAATGTCTCAGTCGTTGCAGCCATACTGGGTGTGGAGTTGAGATTGGGTGGTGTTCGTCTGGAAATCTGAAAATTGAAGGTCGCCGAGCGGAGCCAATTCCGCGTTTGACTTCACTTCCTCCCGAGCTCGCGCCTCTCGCTCAGAGCGTTGCCCACAACAAGGTCTGCCGTGATGAACAACGCGGTAAGGGAGCGCTACATCAGCCAAAGATGGGTAAAAGTAACCACAATAAGTGCGTATTGAGAATTCCTGAACCGTTTGCATTCTCTTTACATTGTCAATCATGTTCTCCAATATTTCCTTGACTCTGCAACTCCTACCCATCCTCGCTCTCACAACTTTGCTCACCCGCCTGACATGGAGCTACCTACGTCTCCGACACATTCCAGGCCCATTCATTGCAAGCCTCACAGACCTGTGGCGACTCATCGATGTATGGCGACGAGATGCCCATAACACTCATATCCACCTCCACGCCAAGTACGGCGACGTCGTCCGAATTGGCCCGAACACGGTACTCGTCTCCAGGCCAGACATCGTGCAAGATGTATACGGAATAAGCAAAGGCTTCGTCAAGTCCGAATTCTACCACGTCTGGCAGAACATCGTCAATGGCAAGCGAGCCGCTTCTCTCGTCTTCACCACGGACGAAGCCGAACATGCCAAGATGAAACGGCCGATTGCATCAGCATACTCCTTATCCACACTCGTCGAGTTCGAGCCATTGATCGACTCCACCACCGCCGTCTTCCTCTCCCGACTCGACGAGGTCTTCGCCAACACGGGCAAAGTCTGCGATCTTGGAACCTGGCTCCAGTGGTATGCCTTCGATGTCATCGGGGAGCTCACCCTCTCCCAACGCCTAGGCTTCCTCGAACAAGCCAAAGACGTACGAGGCATCATCGCCTCCGTAGCCGCCAACTTCGACCGCTGCTCAGTCCTCGGCCAAATGCCCTGGCTCGATCTATGGACTTACAAGAACCCGCTCTACCTGCACTTCCTCGCAAAACCCGTCTCCAACCCGATCCTCCTCTTCGGCCAAAAACTCCTCCAAGACCGCCTCAACGACCTCGAACCACCACCCTCAACGCTCCAAGTCCAGGACCCGACCCTCTGCACCAAAATCCTCCACGGCACCCTCCCCTCCAAACCAGACTTCCTCTCCCGCTTCCTCCACCTGCACGCCGAACAGCCCGACATCGTCACGGACCGCGCCCTCCTCACCTACCTCTTCATGAACATCAACGCCGGCAGCGACACCATCGCCTCCACCCTCCGCGCAATCCTCTACTACCTCCTCAAAACGCCAACCTCCCTCTCCACCCTCCACCACGAACTCTCCACCGCCGCCCGAAAAGGGCACCTAACCCTCCCCCTCCCATCCTGGACCGAATCCCGCACCCTCCCCTACCTCAACGCAGTTATAACCGAATCCCTCCGCCTTAACCCCGCCCTCGGCCTCCCACTCGAACGAATCGTCCCCGCCACAGGCCTCCACCTCGGTCAAATCTACATTCCTCCAGGCACGGTCGTCGGCGTCAACCCCTGGGCTCACCACCGCAACGCGGAAATCTTCGGGCCCGACGCCGCGGATTGGAGACCGGAGCGGTGGATTGAGGCGTCCCCGGAGCAGGTCAAGTATATGGAGGGGAATTTGTTGACGTTTGGGGCGGGGAAGAGGACTTGTTTGGGGAGGAATATTGCCATGTTGGAATTGACGAAACTAGTCCCTGCGTTGGTGATGAGGTATGAGATGGAATTGGAAGATCCGAGGAGGGAGTGGAGGGTGGTGAATAGTTTTGCGGTGAGGCAGGAGGGGTTGGACGTATTGATCAAGAAGAGATGATGAGTCGAACTTGACATGACGTAAAGGGAGATTGGTATGATATAATGTGAGCCATCAGCATTTCCTCTCTATAGCACGGTTCATTGGTATCATTGTTTCGGGCTCGACGCTCGCTCGCTAGCGAAGTAGCAAGCATTAGCTTTCAAGGACAGCAGACCACCCAGTCGCAAGAAACCAAAATACGAGACTCCAAGCTGTATGTATAAGGGTCGAAAAGAAGAAAAAAACTTTCGTTGGGGTGAAGGTGTGAGAGGTGAGGTGGAGTTCACGCACTCACAGGCTTGGCATATCACGTGGTTCACAAGAGACATGAATCCCACGTTTACGCCTCACCCTCCTCGCCGTTGGACTCGGTGCCTACGCCGTCTTTACGGCTTTCCGTACTCCGCTCCTCAGACTCCTTTTCCTTCTTGGTTTCCAGCGCGGCCTCGGGGGCCTTCGCGTCCGTCTTGTCGGTGATGAGGCCCTTCAACCACTTGTTCTCCATCTCCAGCTGCTGGACCTTGCCCTCCAACTGCTGCACGCGATCCTTCATTTCCTTGTTGTCCTTCTCAAGAGCCTGCTCCCGCTGCTTCTTCTTCACACGGAACCGTGCTGACG
Organism: Zasmidium cellare ATCC 36951; assembly: GCF_010093935.1. NCBI lineage: Eukaryota > Fungi > Ascomycota > Dothideomycetes > Mycosphaerellales > Mycosphaerellaceae > Zasmidium > Zasmidium cellare. The sequence goes on along the minus strand of NW_022986993.1, from coordinate 147,535 downwards.
CGGCGGTATTTCGGCGACGCTTGTCCTCCTCGGCTGCGACGCGCGATGCCTCCTCGAGGTGGGCGGTAGTAGCTGGCATGGCGATCGACGCCTTCCTCTTGTCGCCGGTCACAGGCGATTGGGAGTAGTGTGGCCCCGGTGGAGGGTAGTTCCCTTGGAGGGTTGGCGGGCTGGGGATGCCAGTTGGTGAGGTCATGCTCGAGTCGGGGAAGTTTTGGAACTCGCCATATGGGTATCGCTGGCCTGGCGAAAGGGTCAGCACATGCATTGTAGGATACAATCGCATTCTCGAGAAATGCTGATCATGACGTGTAAGACATACCATCCTTGGCAGCATTTGCAGCGGCCGTGAACGAGGCGGGCGGAGGAGCACCGGTCTGGTGGAACTGGTCAAAGTCGAAGAACTCGGCGTTGGTCAGGAACTCGAGGTCGTCCTGGAAGTTGAGGTTCTCCTGCTGGACTTCCTGGCCGGTCGGAATCTGGTTGAGGTTGGCCAGGTACTGCGAGACGTTGGGGGCGCGTCGCCCGCCGTTGTAGCCAGACATGGCGGCGGTGATGGAAGAAGGATGCGCTGGTGTGCGACTCGAAGTGAATTTGGTCGGGGTGGTGGAGGGGGTGGTTTGCAGTGTGCGACTCGGACAGAGGTTGCGTGCTTTGACGCCGACTGTCTTCGTTCCGCGATCGGTGGGGCGTGGCGTCGCCGTCTTTTTCCGCTGGAGAAAGAAGCAGCGCGGCACGGCGGCGGCTCTGTCCTTTGCCTCGCGGTGATGGGGGATTTGGTGCTGGTTAGTATCGTCGGTCCACGTCGTCGACAATGTCTATGACCAGACTGCAGTTGTGGCAGTCGTTGGGAGGGCGGGCGTGAGAGATTACAGCAGGCCCGGCGAGGGGTTCACGTTGCACCCAGCAGTCGTCGTCGATTACAAACTCTTCACACTTAGCCGGAGAGCCCGCCAATCACCGTCCGGTGTGCCGCCCACGCTTGCGGGATCGTCCGCCGGCGACGAGCCGAGCGACAACGCGGGCGTCGCTCCTTCTCATCACTCTTTGTTTGTCGCGCTCCTGCCGCACTTTCACTTACAAAACCAATGCTACCTTTGCCAACCTCATAAGCCACCTGCATCTGCACATGAAGCGCACAAAGCTGCCCTCGGCCGGGCCGCGTACAGACACATGTCTCTCACACACGTCGGCAACCGTCGCGACCCAAGTGGAACGTCGGAGATAGCATCCGATTGCCTTCTCCAGTTTCCATTTCCAGCTTCCCGGCGGGCTCCACCTGTTTGACCACGATATTGCTCAACTCGCCAAGCCGGCCGGCCTCTGCGAGCACTGCGCTCGTGCGAGACACCTCCAATGCCACTCACCTACGTGGTCGGCAGAACGTGGGAGTGCAAAGTACTTGTACCCACGTACTCATGCGCTTCGTGTGACAGTAGGCGCATCTCCCGCGAGAGATGTAGAGGTGTAGCTTCACCATTGCATTCGCCCCACGAGCCTGAAGGCGTGATAGGCGGGCCCATCCAAGCAATGTACCAACTGCCGAGCTCGATTTGCTTTTCCGCGCAGCGTGAAACTTCGTGGGATAGCTTTATCGTTGGCATGGAATCCATACGTGACGGGGGTTTATGCTGGGGACGTAAGTATATGCCTAATCCGGCACCAACAGGTCAGGGCGAACAGGTTTCTACTTCATGGCGACGGCATCTCTAGCTTTGCTGCGTCTTTGGAGCGCGGCAATCGATGAAGTCAATGATCACTCATCAACGACCATCGTCCATTTCGGGTTCATGTATGATGTCGCCTGCTGATCACAGTCGGCCTTCTGCTCCGAGCCGACGGTGGTAGAATGGAAGAATTCAATTGACTGTATCGGATGAAGCCTTATCTTGCTTCATACATTGGTAATTGACCAAAGCAATCGCAGAAAAGACCGACCAAGATCTTCTACAAATGCCCATGCTGCGCCCCAGCCTCGCGCAGTACTGTCGGAGCCTACCCAGCCTCAGCTGTTGCTGCATCAACTCCTCACCGAAGCAAGTCATCTCGCACACAATGCTACCGTCCGTGGTCCAGACAGATCAAGTCTGATAAATTTTGGCAGAGGCCTTTCCGGTAGGAAATCTGACCCGTCATCATCAAAAGCCCTTCCAGCTTTCAATGAGCCTGCCTGCACAGCTCACCATGACGAGCTGTGCGTCATGCACTGGTGCTCGTTCGTTCTGAACTCGCCGCCAGGCATGATGTACTCCTCGCGGAGGCGATGCTGAGAGACACGGCACCTGAATTCTTGCACAGAGGCAGTCGAGCATCTTGCCCTCGTGATGCGATGCACCACCCCGTGAGGATGTGGCCCATGATCATCGCCTCGGTCGTTGGGCGGCGAAATCGGCGGCGGGGAGGGCGGGGAGGGCGACTGGAGATGAACAGCTTTTCCGGCTGACATCAACCAAGTCGCGGTTGCTCAGCTGCCTAGCGAACAGGCCAGCCGAGTTGTCGACACAAGGTTTCCACTTGTGGTATCGTAGTCGGTTGGTGGGTGGGTGGGCAGGGAGGGAGAAATTGAGGTACGTGACGAGAAGTTCAATCATGTTGTTGTGGAGAGAAAGAAGTTGAAGCGCGGCGAGAGATCAGATGTTTGTTTGTGGGCGCGCGCGACTCGGGAAGAGACTAGCGTGCTCTTGGCTCTGGTCCGAGCTTTTGATATGGCGTTCCGAATGAGGCAGGAGCGGGCCAACTCTCGTTTTTGCGATTCTTAAGCAACATGAACAACAGCTATATTCCAGTACTGATCACAACAGACACAGGAAGGCCTGTGGATAACTGCAAGACACCCATGCCCTCTCACGACAAACTCACGACCGCCGGCACCGATCCCCCGTTCTTTCCATCTTGCCACTCAACACCAGGAAACAGCGTCAGGGCGATCTCGATACCGTTTCTCTTGCATCCCTCATCTTGCATCGTCTCTCCATCGAACGAAGAGGCAGATGCATGCCAAATCCAAGCCAGGTCTTCCGTGTTCAAGACCAATCGACTCTGAATCCGAAGGCCCTGCGCGCAGATTCGCTCCAGACCTTCACCAAACTCGCTTCTTGGTCGTCCCAGCATGTTCAAATGGCCATTGAGAACGAGTAGACACTCACTGGCGAGCTTCCTGGCCTGTGGTCTCAGCACTTCGTTCTTGAGCCGTGCATCGTCGAAACTGTGCGCCGCAGCGGTGCCGATGGCGTCGTCTCTGTCATTGGCAGATGAAAGGCTCGTGATATTCTCTCTGAATACCCTGCACATGAGGACGGCTTCTCCACTCAACCACGGCAAGTCTCCATGCTTGGTGAAGATCCTGTCGAAGAGAAAGGCCGAGATGAGACTTCTTAGGAGGTCGACTGCCCGGAGACAGTCTGTTGATTGCAGATATGCTGCAGTTGACTTCCAGTCCGCCGATCCAAAGATCTGAATGTACAAAGACTCAAGCTCTGGGGTCGCTCTGGTCACCAGATCGGCTGAAACAGATGGTGGAAAGTCGGTTAAGTACGCCTCCACGGTCGACTTGATCAGCTCATTGAGTCCGGCGATCTGGGTTGAAAGATCTGATGGCGATGCTGCATCAATTCTGAGGTTCGATATCTTTCTCTGGTGGCCTGGTCCGACCAAAGGTTTCGCGACAGGCAACTTATCTTGCTCCCACAGCGTCGACAGTTTCCGCAGCATGGCCTCTGCGCGATGACTGTCATGAACCGACTTTCTCCACACCTTGACTCGTTTGTTGCAGGGCGCATCATCGTCTGTCTCGCCATCGCAGTCCGCGTCTCCCGAGTCCGAATGGACAGTCGACGCACATCTCTGCACGCCCGTATGCGGACGCTTGCGGACAAGGGGCGACTCAGACTCCTCCATCGAATCGCGACGCCTCACAAGCAGCCTACTTCTCTTCCTCGGCGCAGGCGGTGGAGACGAAAAAGACTGAACTTTCCCCTGAAGCTGATTCCTCCTCTTCCTCGCTCCTCTCGTCCTCTTCGTCCCCGGCTCCCAATCCTCATCACTCCCACTGCTCGGCTCCTCCCAAACCCTCTCCGCCCAATCATCCTGATGCTCCTCATCACTACACGTATCCTCACTCTCTTCCACAAGCCTCCTCACCAACACCTTCCCGTGCGCAGCATCCCGCACACCCTCCACATACTCCTCATCGAGCATCTCACTGCCCCTCTCAAACAACTCATCCACCGCAGTCTTGCCAGGTCGGACGTCCACGCCGGGCCGGATGGAGCTCGCCATGATGCTCGTGAGGGCTTTGCGGAGGGACGTCTCGTTGTGGAAGGTGTGGCCGAAGGTGGAGCTGTGGTAGGGGCAGAAGTACGTTTTTGTGAGGGATTTGAGGAAGGAGGTTTGTTGGTCTTTGGTGAGGATCTTGTCTGGGTTGGCGTCGATGTGGGAGAGGATGTGGGCGATTGTTGGGGCGGGGTTGTTGGTTGTGGACATGGTGACGTTGGCAAACGGCGTTTCTTTGGATGACGAGATGAGTTGTCTTGTTGTGTCTTCCTTCTTCTCAGCTGGGATGATATAGAGCGTTGATCTCATAGCCTCCCTCGTTTGCTTGGTCTCTTTGTGTCTCAGGAAGATAAAGCCAGTGCACCGTTCTCAATGCAAGCTGCACCTACGCCAGAAGGCTACTTGCATGCATTATCGCTCTGCTTGTGGATGGCAAGCAACATGAGGTGCAGACACCCGCTTGCTAGTGAGCAGCGCTTCTGCGGACGCGTTACTAGGATTCGGAAAGATGAGATTATTGAGAGGTGATGACGCTTTGAGATACGCACTGTTCGCGAAGATTGTCGTCCTGTTCAGCGTAGATGCGACATCCTAACGAGTCCTTCGAACTCACGTGTTCCCGCTCAGACGCAGCTCCACTCTCTCAATACATGGGTACACCCCAAACCTCCCTATGATCCACCGTCCTCCCCTCATCATGCGGCAACGCCATCTCATTAAGCGCCTCAAAGTCCTCATCCGACAATTTCCTGATAGCGAGATTACTCTCAATCCTCTTCGGCGTCGCACTCTTCCCCAGCGGCACCGCCCCCCGCTGCACCGCCCAACTCTGCAGCAACTGCCCAACATCCATGCCATTCTTCTCCGCCAACTTCACAACGTCCGGGTCATTAAGCAAAGTCTTTCCATCGGCTTTTTGGCCCGCAAAGGGGGAGTAGCAAGTCGTCAAGATCCCGTGCTTGTTTCCGAACTCTATCAGCTCATTTTGCGGCATCCAGGGGTGGACTTCGATTTGGTTGCAGGAGATGGGGGTCTCCTGGGAGTGTGGCAAGAGGTCTTCGAGGTCGGCGATGGAGAAGTTTGAGACGCCCACCGCCCGGGCTTTGCCTTTCGTCACGAGAGCTTGCATGGCTTTCCAGGTGGGCACAAAGCTGCCTTCGTGACCTACTTTCTTCGAGATCGGCTTGGATGTATACTCCCAGTCGATAGCCGGCTTGCCGTCGATATAAATCTGTGCTTTGTCTTCGTGAGAGGAATTCGGTCCAGCCGTGGCTTTCTCCAGACCTTCCCTCGACGTGGGTTTCCACACCATCGGCCAGTGCACAAGGAACAGATCAACATAGTCCAGCCCCGTCGCTTTCAGAACTTTATCCAGACAAAGCTCAACATTCTCCGGATGCAGAAAATGCGGCCATGCTTTGGAGACGTAGAAGATCTCCTCACGAGGAACGCCAGATTCTCGGATTGCTTCACCGACGGGCTCGTCCACACCGTACATCCATGCTCCGTCGATGTGTCTGTAGCCGGCTTTGAGGGCTGTCAGAGTACTGTCCTTCGCCCAGGATGTCTCGCCTGACGCCCAGGTTCCGTAGCCGACAGTTGGAATGTCGATGGTCTTGCCGTTGGCGACTTTGAGGGGGAAGGTCTTCTGGAGGGTCATTTTGCTTGATCGTATGGCGTTGTCGGCGTGACTCTGGCGTTTGGGACTTTCGATAAGGGTGAGCTTGTTGTTTATATCGTGACTTGAATAACGAGGAGAAGTGATGTTGGACTCTCTGCTCATCTTTACGTCATCGATAAGCCCTACATTGTAGGGCGTTTGCCATTGCATGGGATGAAGGACTCTGTACCACCTGCTGTACTAGGTATCTCTTCCAGCTGGGATCTTTCATGGCTGCCATGTTGCTCGCAAGCAAAGCCTTTCCGAAGCACAATTCGACGAGCAAATAGCCTCTCGACGTTAGGTAGCCTAGCAGATGCATGTCCCTTCCTTCGCGGACAGACTCTTGTCTACTCGCCCAGCACCCTCTTCATCGTCTCAAAAACCTCATCAGGAGCCCGACTGAACCCAAACTTGATATTAGGCTGCATCGCAACAGCAAGATTGATAGCCCTCTCAAAGAGCTCCGTGAAGTCCTTGTTCGCTCTCACGCCAAAGCCCACGATGAAAATATCCCATTTCTGACGCTTCAGTTCGACCTCTAATCTCTGAACACTATCTTCGACATCCAGAGGATCCAGATCGATGTTGGCGGGCTCGTAGCCGTCCGCCTTGGCTTTGGCCATGTCCTCCTGGAGTTTTTGGATGTTCTTGTGTTGAGGGCCGAAGATCGCTTCGCCTTGGGGATCGGCTTTGATGAAGCGGCCTAGGCCGGCGATGAGGACGTGTTTGGCTGGCATCGTTGATGAGACTTTCGTCAGATGGTATGCGGTGTCTGTAAATCTTCTCGTAACCCCTTTCCTGCCCCGCCGATGTGTCTTTCTGTTGACGACCACGCGGCCGGCGGTTTCTTGTCCTATGTATGACGATTGCTGGCGTTGCATGAAAAGCTGTAGTTGAAAACAAGCTCAAGTTGGCAGATGCATTGTTGAGCGTTGCATGAGCTAGACGAGCATCATACGAGCTCGGCAAATCGCCACTCTCGGCATGCCGATCGATGTCACGACGTGAGTGATCCACGGGCGAATGTGTGCCGTCCATTTTCTGCTCAAAGTAGAACGTGTACTGTATCGTTTTGGGAGACTAGCGATCTCGACAACTTGCAATACAACATTGAGCCTGGTCGCTTTCAAGATTGTAGAGAGAGAAAATCCATGACCCACAGTCTGAGCAGAACAATAAGGTTTATTGACAATGATCAGGGAATGCCAGCTCGTGGGCCCTTATCGAATTGGCTCGAAGATGCCACCCCTGGTACAGAACTGCCCCTATCAGTAGTAGTATCCCCTCACGTATTTCTCCTTCCGGCCAGTCGTCCGATCCCTTGCATGACTTGGATTGTCGTCGAGATGATAGAAGAGTGAGTCTCTGTCTGCGAAGTCCATGTCGCAAGACAAGCAGGTCAATTCGGACTTAGCATATGTATCTGAATATTCATATGTTGCCGAAGTGTATGCACTCTCCCTGTGGAACTTCTCCGGCCGTCCTGTCCGAGTGTCACGGGCATGTCGCGGATAAGCCTCCAGATGGTCGAAAAGAATATCTCTCGACTCGAAATGTTGTTTGCATGCCAGGCATGTCAACGTTGGATCGATTCGATCCGTCTCCCCTTGGTGATGACCAGTGTAGTACAGATGGTCGAAGAGCTTGTTCCTCGACAGGAAATCTTGACTGCATGTCAAACATTGTGTTGATTTCTGCTCCGCTCTATCACTTGGGCTGTCATAAGCATCGTAACCGTAGCTGTAATCGGTGTCGTATTCATCCACTTCTTCAGTAGTGTGCTCAGTAGGTGCAGTCGAAGCTGCTGAAGGTGTGTACGCAGATGCTGTAGAAGTGTACGATGTCGACGGCGTTGAGTATGTCGGCCGACTGTGAGCCGCCGGAACCGGAAGACTATCGTTGGCCGCCGTGGAAGACGTGGAGTATGTGGAGTTTCCACTGGTATAGTCGTATAAAGGCTTTCCGAAGCTTGACACACCTTGAGACTCCTTCCTAGCTTGACTTGTACGCCTGTAGTCACCAGCGTGAGGGGACGAAGAGCGGCCATTACCGGACTGATCAACAGCTGGCATCGTCATTGGGACGGTGCCGGGGTCGTAGTGGTAAGCGCTTTGTCCTGCCGATTGAACTGCGCTGGAAGATGCGGTTTGATGGCTAGGTTCATGAGCATACTTGCTTGTGTCCTTTCTAGTCTCTCCACCAGGTGTAAGTATGTCAGGTATTGGCGTTGAGGCCGTGACAGAATCATTGCCGTATGAGTAGAGGCTACGCTGTTGATTGGAGCTTGCGTTAGAGCCGATGTCCCTCAATGACGCCTTCGTGTTTGGTAAGTTGCCTGGTCTGTACACAGGTGTGTCTGAGGGTTTGTGCGAACGGTGTGCACTGGTAGGCTGAAAGTTTGGCATGGGCGTCGATGTTGTGTCTGGGTTGTATGCATGGAACTTGGTAAGCTCCGGAGTATTAGAACCAGAACTGTGAGCATTTGATGCAGGTGCCGACGCTGGGAGCCTGCTACTTCGTTCCAAGGGAAGACTGGAAGGACCAGAACGGGAGTTTTGAGAGCTAGACGTCGACGGGACACTGCCTTGCTGACGACCAAGGAATCTCATCACCCGTAGTATGTCTCCCTGCTTGAGACCCAGCGTTCGCAAAAGCTGTGCATCCACATCAGACAGAATCTCGGTACTCATCTCCTCTGCTTCAAAAGTGTCCGCGTATGTCTTGCAAGATTGCGGACTGACGCCACACTCGGCAAAGAAGTTCGACCAGTTGAAACTGGCGTTGGTCGAAGCTCTTTTCTATAGCAGAAGGGTCCTCGAAGGCATCCGTCGCCGCTGCCTTGGCCGTGGCAGTGTGCCTCGACGCCGGGATCGAACTCAAGGGTGTGGCAGTCTGCATGTCTGCTGGAAACGCCGGCATTGGTCTGTACGTTCCCTCGGATGCAAACGTATTTCCCCAACCATTCGAAGGTTCCATGTTGAAGCCAAAGGTCTCTCGTGTCTGATGTGTTCTGGCCATCGTGGTGAGCATGCGTTGTGCTCCAGCGAGGACCTTTTACTTACTGATACTTTGTTGATTTCGGAAAGGTGACTTCCAACCATGGATGTTCTAGGACTTCTTCGATACGCAAGCGATTGTGCACTGAAGCGGTCATCGTCCTCTGGATGAAATCGACGCCCGAGTAGCTGGCTCTGCCAACAGCTTTGACTGGAAATGGGGTCCCCTGCTGCGCGAAAGATATGAGCTCTCGCACAGCGTTGAAAGGCGGCCGCATCGTCAGCAGACAATGTGCCACAGATCCGAGAGACCAGACATCCACCGCAGGGGTCCATCGACCATCGCCCAGTAGATATATTTCAGGAGCCATGTATCCTTCTGTGCCTATTTCACCTCTTGTCGAATGAAACGCAGCCGTGTCTTTTGCAGTCCCGAAGTCTGAGATCTTGACATGCCATTGCGGACCCACGCGATTAACCAGTACGTTCTGCAATCCATATCAGCATGCGGTAGCATAGTCATAAGTCTTGAGTGTGAGGTACAGAAGGCTTCAAATCTTGATGGATGAAGTTTACTCGGTGCATGTGCTGCAAACCCTGAGCAAGCTGCGCCGTGACCAACGCAGCCTCTGTCTCTGGCAACGGCCGCTTGCTGATGTGTGATTGCAAGTTACCGTACGGCAGGTATTCCATGGCTATGTAGAGGTGTCGATCATCCGCAAAACAGTCAAAGTACTGGACAAAGTGCTCGCGATACTGCCGCCATTAGTTTTCGACCTTGTCATCGCTCCTTAAGACAGGCGGCGGCTTACATCTGAGAACTTGACAAGAGCATCCAACTCCTTTTTCCACAAGCTCTCATATTTCCTGGGAGTCTGTTTGATGGCACGAAGCTTCGGTGGTTCGTGAGGCTGACTGGATATGCATTGCTCCTGCCATACCACGCCAAATGTTCCACGACCAAGATCGAAAGTCTTCTCCCAGAGGTCACCAGAAGCCATATTGTGACTTGTTGTAGCAAGATGTGAAAAGCATGAACTTCAAAGAACCATGGAGATGCTCTCAGCTGGCGCTTCAGTCCATGTTGTCCCACTTCCATCTTTTAGCAAATGTTGAAAGGCTGAAGTTACACAAAAGCTGAAAAGCTCTCATGGAAATAGAACATCGTAGTCGCCGTGGCTTGATGCAGCTGCCCTGGCATGCATTGCATTCTGGGTGGAGTGGTTGGAACAATCCCAATCAGCAAGGGTATTGGCGCAATGGGAGTGCAGGTTCGGCAGCGCCATGTGCAAGGGTCAGTGTTTGCACGTCCAGCTACGTTTAAGCGAGGTTTCGTCTGTCCAAAGCAGAATGTATGTCAGTGCATATGTACTGGAATGCAGCTATTCCGGTGAGCAGCTGCCCGGCACATTCGGCACACCTCCTGAGCGGGCACCAGACAGGCGAGTGTGTAGAATGCGTGTCAACGATAGGGCCAGGAAGCAGGGCTATCACTGCGGCCGCAACATCCAATACTTCTGATAAAGAGCCCCACGTTCAGAGTGAGCTTTTAATAGTCCTTTCAATTTGGAACCTTTCGTGGGCAGACACTTGACCAGCCCTATCATGTTCGCCAGGTCCTCGTTGTGACGCTTGCATACTGAGAAACTCTTTCGCCTGAAACTCGTGCTCTTCGAGGGCGTGCAAACTTTCGGAAGCAACGATTGACTGTTATCTGTTTCCAATTGTCTTGAAAGAGCAATGGAGGTCGCAAGCGCTTTGGAGGTCGTGACTTTGTGCTACAAGTGAGCTCACCCCGAGTACTTTCCAAGTGACTACTGACCAAAGATGGATAGAGCCGGCGCAGAACTCTTCAAGATCTTCGAGACCTGGAGACAAGCCGGTGATGAGGTCAAAGAGAAAGTCGTTGTTATCGAATCGTCCTGGCTCCGCTTTACATATCAAGCAAAGCTCTTGCAACGTGTGAAGTCAAGTCTGGAAGCCGAGCACTACCGTGTACTCGAAGATCTCATGGAGCTTTTGGCACAGCAGCTATTCATGGCGAAGAGCGTTCTGGAATCGGTCACAAGGAAGGAGACCCTGCGTAAATCTTCCTTCTTGGCAGTAGGTTCTGTCATCGACAGAAAGGCTTTTGTTTGGAAAAAGGAGGCCCTCGACTCAGTGATCCACAAGATAGACGACTGGCAGAAGCGTTTCGATCCGCCTTGGTTTCTCATCGTCAGGTATAGCAGCTCAGCGATTGATCAGCAGCTGCAGGCGGGAAACACATCGATGGCCAGGAGAGGCGCACCGAACGCCGCGAAAGACCCTTTGGCTCTTGTCAGCGGAATGAGGGCAGCCATAATGCCAAGCAGCAACCAGAGAGGACCATTATTCTTACCAGAATGCGCTATGGAGACAAGCCCTATCACACACTCAAGTGCACGGCTCGGACGCTTACTTGGTGGGGACCAGAGATGGTACATCGTTGACAGCGTCTCCTTCGAGTCTCGTGTCGACATCAGTCAGTTATCTCGAGACGTACGGCATCTCGCAGCAAAGCTTTGCCAGGCAGATCCAATAGCTTTTGGATTGCTGAACTGCAAAGGAATTATGCCGATCAGCCAGCAACACGATTCGTCTCAAGGAGCCTCCCAGCGGCAGCCAATTGCGCTGAACATAGTCTTCCGGATACCACCAGGCATGGACACACTCTTCTCACTGCGACAGATGCTTCTTATGCCTGATTTGCGGATGTCGGTTACGAGGAGGGTGCGAGTCGCGCGAGAGCTTGCGAAGTCCATAAGCTATGTGCATGTCTTCAACTTCGTACACAAGAATGTGAGGCCAGAGTCTGTGCTGTGTTTCGAGGACACAACGCAGTCTCGCAGCCACACCTTCCTCGTGGGGTTCGACGCATTCCGAGCTGCTGACGGCGCGACCAGGCTCCAGGGAGACATGTCGTGGGAGAAGAACCTCTATCGTCACCCAGAGCGGCAAGGGGACTTTCCCTCCGAGAAGTACAACATGCAGCACGACATATACAGTCTTGGCGTGTGCTTGCTTGAGATTGGACTTTGGGAGTCGTTCGTCGAGTACACGTACCAAGATGATACGCTTCAGCCTCAGACTGGCAAGTGCTACTCTCAATTCCAGCAATGGCTTACCGGCGTGTCGTCCGACGCCAGAATGGCTTTCTCCTACGACCTTCCTTGGCAGGTCAAAGACTACCTGGTGGAAGTTGCACGGAGCGAGCTGCCGGCCAGAATGGGTGAGAAGTATGCCACGGTGGTGGTCGCGTGCTTGACATGTCTGGATCCCACAAGCACGATCTCATCCAACTCGACGAACGAACCGGAAGAGCAAAGCATGACAGTCGCTGTTCGGTTCATCGAGAAAACCCTGCTCCTTCTGAACGAGATCTCAGTATAGGCTTGAGATTCCTGAGAGATTCGGCTGAGTGTGGCTTCTTCAAGATGGCGTCGATGGATTTGATGAGCGGTGTTGGGAAAGGAGTTTTGTTTTGACAGACGCGGGACGTGTAGCTGAGGGCCCGATGTAGTCTGACAGTCCATCTTTGAACTAGTCCATTCTCCTCTACGGGGGTCTGAGAAATGAGACGATCCAGCCCCAAACCGGCTACATTTCACATCAGCCCATCAGCCTGCGTTCGGTGCATATTTTTCCGTACTCCTCACTTGGCAACAAAGTGGAGCCGAGCTCCCTCATAAAGACACATTCTGCTGTGCAACGAGATGCAAGAGGTACTTTCGATGTGTACATCCACGATGTCGTCAATCTCAAAACTGCTGACAGCAAGCCTCGCAGCTACAGTCTCAGCTGTTGTGCTTGGAGACGCCGGAGAGATCTCCAGCTTGTCGTATCCGCGGCAATCGAGCAATGGATCATCAGAATGGCCGTATGGACCTTTCAGCACGAGGGGACGTGATATCGTGAATGCCAGAGGCGAGGCTGTGACTTGGGCAGGTGTGAACTGGCCTGGGAGTGGAGAGACGATGGTGCCTGAGGGGCTAGAGTGGGCTTCTGTGGAAGACATTTTGGATCAAGTCAAGAGCGTTGGGTTCAATTTCATTCGATTGTACGTTACTTCACCGTCTTAATGGTCATGATCAAAGACTTATGACTTCCTAGGACGTACGCTGATCAGGCAATCAACGAGATCTACGACCGAGGCAATGGGTCCGACGTACCACTGGAAGTTGCCATGATCCAAGGTCTGGGCATGGAGAACGGCACCAAAGTCACCCGCGAGGTTGTTGCGAGAAATCCCGGATGGACCAAGGACACAACTCGATTTGAGATCTGGGACAAGATCGCTCAGGTCGCTGCAAGCAAGCAGATTTACATACATCCAGATGTTCATGTTGGCAAAGCACAATGGTGCTGCAATAACACTGGTTCGTCCACACAAAGCTTTCGCTGATTGAATGAAGACTGATAGAATGTCGCAGATGGCAATGCTTGGTTCGACGACTACAACTTTCCCGTCGACAAGTGGCAGCGAGGCTTGAAGTTCATCGCCGAATGGGCAAAATCTCACCCTAATGTGGTTTCGATGTCTCTACGCAACGAACTCCGACGAGCCATCAATGAGTCCTCGCCCACTTCGACCATTGGATACGACTGGCTTTCCCTGGTCGGCAACTACACATCTGCAACAGATGCCATCCACGAGACGAATCCAGACATCCTGGTTACGTGGTCAGGAATGCAATATGACCAGGATCTCTCAGCGTTGTAAGTGCTTCGATCGATCTTCTCAACAAATGCGCTGACAAAAAGAGAACTTCTGGCCTCAATCTGAACACGGCACCTTGCTACAAATGTGATGCAGTAAGGGACGGTTACCGCCGAACTCCAGTCATCTTCGATCTCGCTTCTCATCCCTGGGCAAACAAGGTCAGTCAAACACCGATTGTCTTAATAGATATCCTCTTACATGGTATTCAGGTCGTATGGGAGCTCCACCTGTACTCGATGTCGGAGAACTTAGACACCGGCAACTGTCCCATCATCGAAGCCGAGTTCTACCGTGCTGGCTTCAATGCCCTTGGAATTGAAAAACCAGGAGCCTGCAACACCACCAAAGACTGCCCGGACGCCGTTCGTCAGACACCAGTGATCCTGTCGGAGTTCGGCTCAGCTCAGGATGCCACTCTGTTCAACGATACATTACAAGGCTGCGTTCAGCAGTACACCCGCAAGCACAATGTCAGCTGGGCTGTGTGGAGTCTGGCTGGAAGTTACAGAATCCGGTCAGGAGCCCAAGGTGGTAAGTTTTCGCTTGAGAATGGTGTGGACGAATACGTTTGCTAATAAGATTCAGTACCTGATACTTGGGCCCTCGGGAACTACGAGTGGAATGGCTGGAACTACCCAACAGGCATCGAGAGATGGTGGAAGCCTTGGGTTAAGGCAATGTTCGAATAGCCTCTCTGTTCAATATAGGATCAAGTCCGCACAACTGTAAAGAAAGACCCTCCATCTGTTCACCACCCTACTTCTTCCTCAAAACAAGCATGATTCCTCCACTCCACTCCCCCTTCAAAATACCAAATCCATCCGTACTAACAACACTCGCCTGCCCCGCCTTCTCCAGCCCCTCCACGACACTCTTGAACCCCCCACTCTCCCAAATATCTTCATGCACCGTCCCCACGACCAACCCGCCTTTCGCCACAACCCTCACAAACTCATTCAACACCGCCGGCCCCACGTGTCCCTTTGTCAACGTGCCCACGCACGTTACGACGTCGTAGCTGCCGTCTGTGCGATTGATGGGCTTGGTCAAGTCGGCGGTTTCGAGGTCGGTGTAGATGTTCTTCTTGCGGGCGGCGGCGAGCATGCCTGGTGTGAGATCCAGTCCATCAAGCGTGAATTTACCGTTCAAGCTAGATTTCTTGAACTCATCGCCGACAAGGCCAGTCCCACACCCTGCGTCGAGGATTTTGAAGTTTGGCTTGTTATCATCGAGATTCTTGATTACGGCTTCGACGGCTCGCTGTGGAGATGCGTATTCATGAACAATATCGAAGTCGTAGGAATCAGCCCATTCATTGTACAATTGTTCTGCGTCTGCAGCTCCAGTGAGATCGTAGGCTCGCTGGAGGAATTGGTTGGATTGGCCCCAAGAGGTCGTTGATGGGTCTGGCATCGTTGGAGACAATGTGCCTTTTCCCAAGGATCCAAAAATTATGAGAAGTAGGGCGCAAGAGAAGGTCTTAGATATGATTTATGTAGCCCAATGTAGTGTCAGCTTTACTCATTTCTGCAGGATGAACGAGATGCAGTGCACACGAGGCCTGCGTTGTCGGACAGCTGTGGATCTAGAGGGAGGAGCATGACGTGACAGGAGCGAGAGCTATAGCTTCCAAGCACCTACGGCACCAGTGCTCCTATCGTCGAGTAAGCGGTCGAGATTGTCGAAGGTCGCCTTTGTCTACTCGAACATCCTTCGTTTGCGACATCGCAGAGCACGCTTCTTGACCTCGGCCACGGTTGCGTCCTTGGGAGAACTTTCCTCCCCTTCTGTAGCATTATTTGTAGCTTGAGCATCAGCCGTTGCTGGTCTCACAGAGAAGACTCTCCCAGAGAACTTTCAGCTCGTCCACCAGGAAAGCATATTCATTGGTGATGAACTCGTCCGAGCGATGGAGTCACTGCTTGTAGTGCAGGTGGGCTTCGTTCTACTTGCGAGCATTCTGACTCAGTCGTACGGCAAGAGGCTTGTCACGTCTGTCCAGCTGGTGGCGCTGACGCTCCATAATTGTGCGAGAACCATGGCGTTTCTGCTGCAAAAGAGCTGAGTTTTCATGTCTTGCAGCTTGGCTGAAAGACAAGCTATCAAGTTCTGCACTTCAGCCAGCCACGACAATAGCCAGAAGCAGAAAGAGCTGTGAAAATGACATATCACCTATAGCTTGGATTGAGTAGTAGCGAATGCGTCCGTGCGTCGACAGGAGCTGTGAGGTCAAACATATGTGCTTACCGATGGCTTGGATTGTGGCGATGCATGTGGGAAGAACATGTCATCGCATGGGCACATTGTTGCCGTCAACCGGGCTTTGCATAGCTGAACATGTGTGTGAAGCTTCAAGGCTGAAGCCTTTGGTGCTAGTACGATACTTTGCAATCGTGACGAGAAAGTGTGGTGATGTTGTTGGGGATAGAAAGGAGGCAAGACGTTGGCGAAGAGGCGGCAGTTGAAGCTCGAGCCTCGGCTCCGAAGAAGACAATGAGAATACCTATATGCAGTTTTCCCCCCTCTCCCTGCACTTGTATCGTGAACAAGAAGTTGAAAGCCCTTTGGCGAATATCGATAGTCTTGCCGGCTTCGTTTCTCAAGAAAGGCTCTTCGAGATGTCACGGACGAGAAACCAGGAGGCGTGACGTTGGTGATGGTCTGTGCCATCCAGGAAGGCAACGGTCTCAATTCTTCCTCCCATCTTTCTCTCCTCCCATCTTTCTCTCCTGCATCATTCTCTTCCTGCACAGCGCAACAACACAACAACGATACTCCCACGCCAAATGCGAGATGTCAACCCGTATACAACCTTCTCCAGCTTCTCCAGACGATGAAGTCTCGTCGCTGCTGATCTCTACAGGATAGAGTTCACGCCCTTCCAAGACCAGTCACTGCCCCGGTGATCCCCTCATTCCAATTTCTCATCGTTTCTGCTTCGTATCTTTTCTTCCCTCATCAAGACAGAATCGTCCTCTTTTCGTCAATAATAAGTCAGACATTCAGGTCCACGAAGACAGGCACGAGACCAACTCTCGTCATCGCGTTCGGCCGTACAATGGCTTTCCACGCCCAAGCGATGCCACGGCATTCTGGCAAACGAGCCCAACATGTCTTGGAACAGCGTTCATTGCATGCTTTAGACGACGAAAGCTATTGAGCAATATACTGACCAGCCACTTTCCGCCTGAACAAGTATGCTAAGCCATGCATCACCGATTTGAAATGCCAGCGCTCTCCAGCCGCACCCCATCACGGCCTTCGAAATGCTCCGTCCGGCTTTTAGCAGTGAGGAACAAGTCTGCCGAACATGACCTTCCGGGATATTGTCCAGACAAGGAGCGTCGTCCAGCTCGAGCTGCCAATACAACTAATGCCGTGCAACCCAGGCTTATGCAGGCACTTTACACTTCTTGTCGTCCGCAATAGCGTGTCTGTACCTCGGGGATCTGCACTCGGCCCGCCGCATTTGCATCCTCCGCCCATACAACAGAGTGTGATGGAGGCACGAACGAGCGGAGAACTAGCCCTTCGCATATCTCGTATAGAGCCCCAGCCTGGAAGCGAGCGTCACTTCTCCATGCGCAAAATATATTGGCGCCGAGGTGGACCGCCCATCACATGCACGGAAGCAACAGTGCCGGCTTCCACTTCACGTTGACATATATAGCGCTTACTCGCCCACTGTAATGGAGTTCCAGGCCAGGCGCCCTGGAACAGATCCTCCTCCACTCGCTGAGCGAAGACAGCCAACATGCTGAACATCAAGTCTATCGTTTCAATTGCGGCTGCCGTGCTACCGCTGGTATCAGCTCGACCAGCATCACTTGGTACACGTGCAGTCTTGCTCCCTGAAGACGACCCATTCTACCAAGCGCCAATCACTATCGACTCCTCGGCACCTGGAACTGTCCTCAAGTCGCGTAAAGTGGCAACTTCATTCTTTGGATTCATTCCGAACCCAGTTGAAGCATGGCAACTGCTGTACCGTACCAATGCGGTTAACGGAACCGCCATTTCCGCCGTGACGACTGTATTTGTGCCAACAGGAGCCAAGACAGACCGATTCGTCTCGTTCCACACAGCCTATGATGGTTCATCCCGAGATGGCAAGTGTGATCCTTCCTACAACTACCAGCTAGGCGCTCCACAAGAAGACATCATCTCCTCCGTGGAGTTCCTCCTACTTCAAGCTTTCCTGATCGATGGCTACATCGTCTCCGCTCCCGACTACGAAGGCCCAGATGCCGCTTTCGGTGCCGGCCGTCTCGAAGGCACCGGAGTCCTCGACAGCATTCGTGCAGTCCAAAACTTCGGCAGCACTCTTGGCCTGACAACGACCACCCCAGCAGTGGTCGGCTATGGCTACAGCGGAGGAGCCATCGCAACCGGCTGGGCAGCAGGCCTTCAACCCACATACGCACCCGAGCTCAACATCAAAGGCTGGGCACAGGGCGGCACCCCGGCCAACCTGACAGGAACTACAGTCTTCATCGACGGCACCGCCTTCTCCGGCTTCCTTCCACAAGCGCTCGTCGGCCTCAGCTCCCCATCCGCCTACGGCGCCACTCTCGAACCCAAGATTGACAGCATCGTCACAACCGAAGGAGCCTCCCAAATTGCATTTGCCGAAGCCAACTGCGGCGTCGCCAACCTCCTCCAATTCCCCTTCAAATCCGTGCAATCGATCGAATTCCAAACCGAAGGCGACCGTATCCTCTACGACCCAGTCTTGGCATATGCTCTCGACCAGCAACTCATGGGCCGCTTCTCGAACGAAACTCCCACGGCACCTGTCTACCTCTTTCACGCAACCTCGGACGAAATCATCCCATACGCCAACGCCTCGACGCTCTACAACGAGTGGTGCGGCTACGGTGCGAGCGTCGACTTCGTCACCTACGCCAACGGCGGCCACGCCACGACGGAGGTTCTGGGTTTCCCCGGAGCCTTTGAATTCGTGAACAGTGCTTTTGCGGGAACCGTGGCGAGTGGCTGTTCTCAGCAGACAAAGTTGGATAGTACTTTGAACCCCATCGCCTTGGGTGCTCAGCTGGAGCCTATCCTTGTTGCGTTGTTGAATGCTTTGGCGGCGGCTGGAACGCAAGATGCGAATATCAAGGCGGACGTGAGCAACTTCGCCAAGACGATTACTTAGTGTACAAACTGTAGATACTCGAAAGTAAATAGCACGAATGTACGACTTTAGCTAAATAAAACCTTTCTGTGCCGATTGTAGAGAAACTTTGCTTGCGGAGTGTGCTGAAAATGCAGTTCGATCGATTGGCGAAATGATCGATCACATTGAATGAAACGGCATTGTTACTGAGTTGTATTCGTTTATTGGTAAGTCATAAGAGTACTGTTTTTGCAATACCTCACTGCCTTCCAAAGGATCAACCCGGTCGTGCCGAAGCTCTCCACGGGGCCCACTCCAATTGTTTCAGCTACATATATCTAAAGGCTCCATTCCTACCAACCAATCAGACAAGGTCTTCGCACAAACGAACGATCATTCAGTGAGCTGAACAACGGCAAGATGGCCGAGCGGTCTAAGGCGCCACGTTAAGGAGTTACACCCTTAATTCAATTCCGTGGTCCGAAAGGGCGTGAGTTCGAATCTCACTCTTGTGGGTCTTGCCTCGTCCTGAAAGCAGCGAAAACCATATGCTAACGATGTGGAAAGGTCAATATTCGAAATATCAGCGAATAGCTGATGCATATCTCCGTTTTTTGCGTTTTCGTCGGCCTGTGGATGTTGTACGACGTTCTTTTTATGGCGTGGTATGTTCGCACAGCGGCAATTGGGTCTGAGGATGGAGGAAATGGGTTGCGGAGGGTGATTGGTATCGATGTGAATTTTCTCCAAATTTTTGGTGCTGGAGCAAAGAGCCACGGGGAGGGGTAAGTTGCCTGAGGCAGCAAATAGGGCTGTAGGTCCGTGCAGTGCGGTTGAGCCTACAACTTCATCTATCGTGCAGTCTAGATAGTCCTTCTTAATAAACTCCCCTATCTACGCTCTTACTACTGGAGTGCTTGAAGGAACACGTGCTCGGATTAACGAAGACTGCGATTGTTCTCTAGCTCAAAGCCCCTTCCAAACAAGCGTCTTTCCAACCGCAAACTCGCCCTTCAGCGGCGTATCTGCACTCGAGTTGCCGACCAGAACAGTGTACTTGCCCGTCTCGCTGACCCAGGCATCTCTCCCCTCATGGTAGAAAGACGTCGCATACTTCTTGCTCAACTTCACCTCAACAGCCTTGCTCTCCCCAGCCTGCAAGAACACCTTGCCAAAGCCCTTCAGCTCTTTGAGCGGGCGGTTGATGGATGGAGATTGCGGGGACACGTAGACTTGCACGACTTCTGCGCCTGCGGTCTTGCCCGTATTGGTGACTTGGACAGAGACTGTGACGTCGTCTGAGTCTTCGCTAGCCTTGACGTTGAGGGATTTAATATCAAAGTTGGTGTACGACAGACCATGGCCGAACGGGAAGAGTACGTCCCTCTTCGTCTTCTCGTAGAACCGATAGCCGATGTAGACATCCTCTCCGTAGAAGACTCGGTTATCGTCGGACGTGTAGTTGAGGAAGGCCGGGTTGTCCTCGTTGCGTCTGGGGAAGCTCAAGCTGGTCTTTCCACCTGGGTTGACGTCTCCGAACACGACTTCTGCGATACCATTACCAGTCTCATTGCCGCCGTACCACGCCTGTACGATGGCCTTCGCTTTCGATGCCCAAGGCATGGTGACTGGCGTTCCTGATTGGACGACAACCGCGGTGTTAGGATTTGCTGCGAGCACCGCTTCGACGAGCTCGTCGTTGCCAGGCGGCAGATCCATGTGTGGCCGGTCGTAGCCCTCTGACTCCCAATCGCTGTTAAGACCAACGCACAAAACGACCTGATCGGATTTCTTTGCGATAGCAACAGCACGCTCGATTTCGACTTTCCGATCGAGCTTGCGGTGGAAGCCAATGCGAACGCCGCCCGCACCAAAAGCAGTGACACCCTCCTTGGTGTAGGTCAATGTTGGCAGAGAGCCAAAATCAACGTGCACGCTGTAGGACTTGCCTGCCTCGAGTTTGATGGAACCAATTTCCTCTCGCGTGCCTACGCCGAAGAAGGAATCGCCAGGATACTGCTTTGTGGCATTGTCGACGACCACCTGATCATCGACGAGCAGCTTTGCGGTACCGGCAACCGAGAGACTGAATTCATATTCAGCGGTCTCGTCTGGCGTGATTGTGCAGTCAATATCAGAATAGAACAGATGTGTCTTCAGTAATGGGTTCTTGTAGTCGAATAAAAGGATTGAGGTATCGCGAATGTGCAGCTCGTCGATTGGAGTACGATCTTGCTTCGAAGGTGGATCCAAGAAGATCTTCATATCGAGGCCAGATTGACCCTTGCTTGTCTTGGCCGCGCGGGAGAGCAGTGGTAGAAGCTTCCAACCAGGAGCACCAATCTCGTATTGAGCATCTGTCGACTTCGCCTTGATACCTTCCAATGGAGTGACGGCGTAGTATGGAAGCAGCGAAGCCGAACCACCACCGGAGTATGTCGCAAATGCGGCGTTGGGACCAATGACAGCGGTGGTTTTCTCTTTCTTGAACGGAAGAACAGTGTCGTCGTTCTTCAGGAGGACAAGACTCTGGGCAGCGATCGATCTCAGTAAGGAAGCAGTCTGTGGTGAGTCGATTGTTTTTTCCTCGACGCCTTCGGGTATCTGTAGAGGCAACACTTTTTTGATAAGCTTCAGAACTTGGGTAACTCTGGCATCCAGATGGTGCTGCAGGAGCTTCCCACATGACAAAGCTTTGCTAATCTGCTTTCCTCTGAGCGATGGTGGACCAGGCATCTCCAGGTCCAGCCCAGCTTTGATGGCTTCGGTGGTCGAATATGTGCCAAACCAGTCGGACATGACGAGGCCATCGAAACCCCATTCATCTCGCAGGATTTGCTGGATCAGTTTGGGGTTCTCGCTGCAGTGAAGACCATTCAACAGATTGTATGAACTCATGTACGCCCAGGGTCGTGCATCGCGCTGTGCAATCTGGAATGGTAGAAGGTAAACCTCCCGTAGAGCACGCTCAGATACGATGCTGTTGCTGGACATGCGTTTATCCTCGAGGTCGTTGCAGACGAGGTGTTTGATGGTCGCAGAAACGCCGGTCGATTGAATGCCGTTGACGGACGCTGCAGAGATGGTTCCGGCGAGAACTGGATCCTCAGAGAAAGACTCAAAGCCTCGTCCGCCGAGAGGGGATCGCTGCATGTTGATCGTTGGCCCAAGCAACACTGATGCACCTTTGGCAATAGCTTCATGGCCCATGAGCTCTCCGCCTTTGTGGATGAGATCGACGTCCCACGTTGCTCCCAATGCAGTGCCTGACGATAAGTAAGTTGCAAATTCACATTCAGATGGGGAAATGGTCTCACCGCATGGCAAACAAGCAGCCGGGGTACCATTGAAGAAGGCTGTTCCTCTGGCACCATTGGGCCCGTCCGTTGTTCGAATGGCCGGTATACCAAGGCGAGGTACACCAGCAAGATGCCAGAAGTCAGTTCCAGACACAAGCGAGATCTTTTCTTGCACAGTGAGTTTGGATAGAGTGTCCGCAACGTCAAAGTCTTGGTACTTGGTCCCCGCCTTGTCCGAGGCTGACGCTGATGAGCTTGTGCCTGTCATGGTGGATGGAATTGGAGAAGAAGGAGGGATGAAGAGTAGGTGAAAGAGAGAAGATCATCAACAGAGGTGAGTGAATGATAAGTAGTCGCGAGGTAGGCTTCAGGCTAAGCTGTTGACCCAGACTAGCTCACTGCCGTGCAGTCCATCCTGGCGGAGCAAGGCGCTCCGTCGTTCGAGGTTGCCAGCTGCCACGGGGCTCATATCGGTGGTATTTCCTAGTCCTGCTGCATCGCGGCGGCGAGTATCTCCCTTTCGAGCCATACCGGCTGGCATCGCATAGATTGTGAGTTTGTTGCCATGACAATGGTTCGTCCTGAGCGGATGTCGTGGGCAAAAAGGTGGAGGCTGGGCTGGGAGAGTGAGTGGGGACCGCCGGAGCGTAGGCCCGAATTGCCGGCCTCCATCTCACGGCGGCAAGTTATCCCCAGACAACACTTGTCATATCATATGAAGTTATTTTGCCATTGTCGCCTGATGAAAGAACTGATCGATAGTCGATGGCCTAAACCCTCGTTGTTTATCACACTACCATTTCTCGAAGAGAAGCACGATCGACTTTGCCATTTGGGACCTTTGGCACCGTATCAATCACGAACAGTCCCGCTGTGAGCCGCTCATGCTCTTTGACCTTCGCCTCATACGCCCTCACAACATCCTCTCTGGTCAACTTCACGCTTCTATCCAAAGCCACAAACCCTCTCAACCTTTTCTCCGAAGCTCCAGGCACCAGAATGGATGTCACACCTGCGTCAACCACACCCGGAATATTCACAAGTGCGCTTTCAAGATCCGTCGGCAGGACATACGCTCCTGCCGGTGACTTTAGGACAACGACATCTTGAATCCGATCACTGACATAAAGCCTCTCCAGCTCATCGAAGTGTCCAAAGTCGCCCGTCCGAAGCCACCCTTCGGGCAACCACATTTCTTTGGTCTTCTCCTCCTGCTTCCAATATCCCTGTGTCACGCTCGGGGCGCGAATGTATATTTCTCCCGGCTTGTACGGCTCTGTGACCTCGGCATGGCCGTCCAGCGTCATTATCTTGCCTTCAACATTCGGCAAGAGCTCTCCTACCGTACCGCACGAGGATCGGTCCAGCGGGTGACGATTGACAGCCACGCAAGTGAGCTCTGTCATACCCCAGCCCTGGATGACTCTGCAGTCCTCATGTGGCATGAAATGTTCGAATCGCTCAATCACAGATTGTCGTAGAGGAGCACCGCCGACCATGACATTGCGGATTGAGGTTATGTCGTACTTTCTCACCGCTGGATGCGACAGCATGGTAATTAACAAAGGTGGCATGAGATACCAATGCGCTGGCTTGTACTTCTCCGTATGGGCAAGCATCTTGTCGAGATCGAACTTAGGCATGATGTAATTTGGTAGCCCGCGCTTCGGACAGATTACACAGAACTGGTTCTGGCCGACAACGTGATAAAAGGGTACCCAAGAAAGCCAAAGGACCGGATGGCCACGCTCAAAAGACCATGGATCTTCTTCTTGGTGCTTGAGATACTGGACAGCGTTGGCGAGAATGTTACCGTGCGTTACGACTGCGCCTTTTGAAAAGCCCGTCGATCCGGAAGTGTAGTTGATGGCTGCAATCTGATCCGGAGACGAGGCGTACGGAGTCCAATCGAAGGGCTCGCCTTCAAATGCCAACAGTTCTCGCCATGGTCGAACACCAGCTGCATCTTCCACGTCACCGGGGACTTCGTTCGTTAAGAAGATATCTTCGCCATCGAACAGGATCACTTCGTCCACTCGCCCAAGCGTATTTGCGACATTCTTGGCTTTTTCAATGGCTTCTGCAGAAGCAATGATATGCTTGGGTTCAAGTCCATCGGCCATCCGCTGGAGGGCAGACTCCGGCAGAGCAGGACTGCAGCCAGAGAGACTTCCACCGGCCATAAGAACACCCATGAATACAACAGGCCAAGCGACATCGTTGCCAGCAATGAACAAGACCCTATCGCCGTTTTCGAGACCGTCACGCCGAAGGCCGGCCGCCAATCTCTGAGACCATCGTCGGTACGATTGCAACGTCAGGTATCTATCTTCCGGCCGCTCAGCATCTAGGATGATGGGCTCATCCGGGAGAGACGCGGTGGGCGATGATCCGAAAACAAAGGATGGCACGCTCGTGTGCGGGACAGGGACTGTTTTCTTGGAATGTAGAGGCATTTCTTCCGTGGAAAAGCGGTGGATGTTGCTCACGAGACCGAAGCTGGGCCCAGAGGTCGTGTTGTTCAGGTGCAGACTATCATCCATCCGTGTGGTATGAACCCGCTCTCAGCCTCCACGCAAGAGCGCGCAGTTCCTGCCGCTCACGGGTCAGTCCTTGATCCGGTATCCGCTGATTGTCGGTGCATCACGTCAGAGTACACAGCGCGGCCATATCAGCGTGCATGTTATGTTTGACGTCTGCTAATGATTGCTTCACTGCTTGCCGGCAGCAATAGTGAGCTGGTGATAGCGGAGGAGGAGTGAACTGCAATTCTCGGCAACCGCAGAGTCCAACTGCTGGTCTTCTTTGCATACCAGGACATGCTTTATGGCATCTTCACACGCCTGAACCTTTCTTTACCGACAAGTCATGACTGAGCCAATGTGCGGAAGAGAGAGTGTGTGTGCGGAGGGTGTGTGTCTCTTGCGTACATGTGAGAACGTTGGTGGCGTCTGGGACGTTGCCAAGCAAAACATCCCGTCGTCGCCATCACGGTTGCACAACTCGGCAGCCTCCTTCTTCCAACCTCACTTCCTCGTTAGCACAACCTCGTCAAAGAGCTCAGACTACCACGGGCATCTCTTGAAAGGCAAGAGATGCAACGCGACAGGTTCCGAACACTGCCGAATCACCACGTCACGCTGGCCACACGCTGTCAAAAACATTGACAGCTATGATCAGACTTGACATTCAGCTCGCCAGAATGTGCGGCAGATGAGCTGATGGCTGAGTATGATTGGCCTTTTTCTACCTTCCGCTGGCAAAGTCATGCGGTAGGTACGATGACTGTGATATTCACGTAAGCCCAAACAAACCCTGCTGGACCACCTTGCTTCTTCAGACAATCTCAGAAAACGAAGCAGAGCGGCGGCGAAGCAATGAAAGGATCGTATACGCGGAAGCAATTTACGAGTGTCCCGCACCTCGAGAGGATCCGTGTTCGGCGCAACGTTTTACAACACAGCCAGCCCTATCGCCGTCGAATGTGCCCTGGGAAGATACGTTCCTGGACTTACGCTTACAGCCGCGGTTATGAAATGCCTAGAGCAAAAGTAGGTACCTATCACAGCCATCGCTAACCCAGCTTACGCGTGAGCCTTGCCGGTGTCCAACGTGGTCGAAGGATCCGACGATGCGAGAGCGATGACGGCGCCAGGACTTTTCGCGAGCTGGACAACGAATGTCATATTTGCTGCGAAGGTCGCAACGAGGGAATTTCTACCTCTACGGCTGAACAACAACTCATAACGCGAAACAGTTTGGCAACGATGCCACCGCCATACCGTGTCGACCATGTTGGGTCTCTGGTCCGTCCAGAGTACCTCATTACTGCTCGCAATGCCCTTCGACCGTCAGTTGACACCATGGCCATTGAGGAGGGGACGCCTGAGCAGCAAGAAGCTCTGAAAAAGGCAACCGATCAGAGCATCCAAGAAGTCGTTCAACAGCAACTGCAGCACGGCATCACACCCATTACCACGGGCGAGTTCGAGCGCTCGGTGTTCTGGGACGACTTTTACGAAGCACTCTCTGGCTTCGATGTATCTTTCATCAGATTCGACACTGGCAAATGGCGAGAAGGGTTCCCCATCAACGAAGCCTTCAAACGCCTCGGTGGTGAGGGACGCATGGGCAAAATTGCTGTTTCGAAGATCCAACGTACAAAATCCGCGTATATGGACAGCTGGCGGTTGCTGAGGAAATATTTACCAAAGGAGCATTGGGGTCTCGTCAAGCAGACCTGTCTCTCCCCGACTTGGTGGCACGAAATGTTGCAGACGCCGTTCACACCCGAATCAGGGTACAGGAACGATGATGAATACCTGAACGATATCGCCGATGCTCTCCATGATGAAGTCCTCGAACTCTATGAAGCTGGCATCAGAAACTTCCAGATCGACGACCCGCTCATCTCAATGCTCTATACAGATGGCTGGGAGCAAGCGATGAAAGCCAATGGCACCGACCGAGAAGCCCTTGTATGCTTGTACGTACAGACACACAACCGCTTCCTAAAAGGCCTCCCAGAAGACTTGACGGTATGCCACCATATGTGTCGAGGCAATATCCCCGGCTCCCCAACACTCCCTGGCGACTACAACCACCTCTTGCAACGCCTCTTCCTAGAAACAAATTACAAACTCTTCGCCGTCGAATGGGATGACCCCGCCCACGGAGACTTCACTCCCCTCCAGCACTTGCCAAAGGACAAATCCGTTCTGCTCGGTCTCATCACAACAAAAGAAGCAACCCTCGAAGATCCAGCTTTTATCAAGCAGCGACTTCTCTCAGCGGGAGACGTTATCGCGAAGGCGAGAGGGTGCAGTCAGAAAGAGGCACTGGATGCGCTGGGGATCACGACGCAGTGTGGTTTTGGCACTATGAGTGATCGTCCGGGTGTTGGGATGACGATCGAGAGGCAGTGGGAGAAGTGTGAGTTGATGCAGAGGGTAGCGGAGGAGGTCTGGCCGGGGTGGAAGAAAGAGTTTGGTATCCCCACTGCTCGACTGTGAGAACAGACCTGTGTATCTGTTAACCTGAGCTTTATGTAATTGCTTGGTTTCAGAAATGTTAGTGATCCCACAATCGTTCTATGCTCGTCCAGAATTGCCACGACTTCTTTTTTCAATTCTCCGCCTGCTTCTTCGGGACATCGCTAGCGAGTTCTCCTTTTGACAACAACATCTCTTGATGCCAATCACTGACAATGCTTTCCAACAAGTCTCGAGCACAGCTCGATATCATGGCGTGCTTCTGAAGAACGTCATTTTTGATCACTCGTCACTTGAGATCATCGAAAAGATGGCGACCAAAAACACCACAACCCCAAAGCCAACCTCGCCATCCCAACCGCCATGGGCATCCCATCTCGCCATCTTCCTCGGCCTCTTAATCTTCCGCATCGTCAACGCCCACTTCGTACAGACCTTCTTCCAACCAGATGAATACTTCCAAGCCCTCGAGCCGGCGTGGCAAATGGCTTTTGGGCCGGAGAGTGGCGCTTGGATCACTTGGGTATGTACCCTTACTATTCGCTCCACTTCACAGATGACTCATGGTGATTGTGCAGGAATGGCGAGAGCGTCTGAGGACGTCGGTGCATCCGATGTTGTTTGCGGCGGCGTACAGGGCCGCGGACCACATTTGCCGATTTCTCCAAGTCAGTCCATACGTTCGAGCGAACGCCTTGGGAGCTGCACCACGGATCTTGCAGGCCTTCTTCGCCGCTTCGATGGACTACATGACCTGGCAAGTGGGCGCCAAAGTATATGGACGAGGCCATGCGGCGTCTTACGCCACACTCTTCTTGACAATCACAAGCCCCTGGCAATGGTTCTGCTCCGTCCGGACGTTCTCGAACTCACTAGAGGCGACATTGACAGCTGCCTCGCTATACTACTTTCCCTGGACATGGTTTTTGCAACCGGATAAGGAGGATAAGAAGCCGTTGTCACTTGCTGGACTTGCGACTTTCACGTTCGACAACATTGATTTGCATACGATCAGGTACATGGTGTCCGTTGTGCCTGCTGGACTGTATCCTGCGCTGGCGGCCGCTGCTATGGCGTTTTACATCCGGCCGACGAATGTTATAATCTGGGTTGCGATCAGTGCTGGATTGGTGGGATGTAATCGAAACTATCGCAAAGCTGGAATGCTGGTTTCTGCAGCTGCAATTGTGGGTGTTTCTGTCGTTGTAGTGTTTGCTTGCGCGGATTACTTCTACTATGGCGACTGGACTTTTCCGCCTTTCAGATTCTTGTACTTGAACCTGATCCAGTCGCTGGCTGTGTTCTACGGCAGAAACAGGATCGACTACTACTTCACCGAGGGACTACCGTTGCTACTCACTACAGCACTACCGTTCGCTGGCTTGGGCGTTTGGCAGAGCTTGCGATCGGAATATATCGCCACCACTAAAGAGTACGTGGAGCGGCAGACGAGATTTGTTTTCGCACTCGCTGCGACAGTCACAGTCCTGACATTCTCAGCAATTGCACACAAGGAGATGCGCTTCGTCTACCCTTTGCTACCGATGCTGCTCGTTCTCGCAGCAGGACCTCTCGCTGCGTTCTTACATCCTTTCCCGATTCCGAGGTCGAAGCTCCGACAATTGGTCTTGACGCTCATGCTCACGTCCAACATATACATCGCAGGCTATGTCAGTACAACACATCAGCGGGGTGTCATCGATGTCATGCACTTCTTGCGACACAGGCAAGAGCCGTGGCTTGATGCTGCAGCGGAGGACGGTCTGGCTCCGGTCATGAGTCCCAACGTCATTGTCGGCTTCCTGATGCCATGTCATAGCACACCTTGGCGAAGCCACTTTTTCTACCCTGAGATCGAGGCATGGGCACTCACTTGCGAACCGCCAATCAATATGAATGCAGAAGAGCGAGAGTCGTATCTGGACGAAGCGGATGTGTTCTACGACGACCCCACACTCTGGCTCGAGTCGAATATGGTGGATATGAGATGGGTCTCCGCGGATCAAGACGCAGATGAACAGCGGCTTGAAGGTTCTGGACTGCGTGAATGGCCGCAGTATTTGGTGTTCTTCGAGCAGCTGGAGCCGTCGCTGAAAGCTATACTGGCCAACACTAGATACAAGGAGTGTCGCAGATTCTTCAACACGCACTGGATCGATGACTGGAGGAGGAAAGGAGACGTGGTGGTGTGGTGTCAGCGGAGATGAAGGGAAGGGGACGAGAGTTTGATGGGCGCGGGATGTTGTTGGTTGTTCCTGCTGTTTGAAGTGCGGGGGCGCTTTCCCCCACCCGGGCTTTCCCACCTCCGCTTTCCGTTTGTCCTCCATCCTTCTCTTCCTCTCTCACACGACCAACAGCAGAACAACACCGCCAGCGAGGCTGACCAAGCGTCGAATATGGAGGCAAACGACGAAATGGACACGACCCAAGAAGCCGCAGCAGATCCCGCACCACCCGCAGCAGAGCAAAATGGAAGCCCCGCCGGTGCGAGCGAAGGCCGCTACGCCTGCGAGCACTGCAACAAATCCTTCGGCCGCCGCGAACATTACAAGCGCCATCAGAACATCCACACTGGAGCGAAACCATTCCCATGCCCCCTCTGCCCCCGAGCCTTCCCCCGAAAGGACACCCTCCAGCGACATGTTCTGATGCACGGCAAAGCGGGGCCGGAGGCGCTCCCGGCCAAAATCCGTCTCAGGACTTCTCGCGCCTGCTGGCCGTGTGCCAAGTCCAAGATGCGCTGCGACGGCGAGGAACCTTGCAGTCGATGCCAGAGTCGAGGCGTTAGGTGTGGACGGCGGCCGACCTCGTCTGGATCTGATGATGTCGATGCTCTTATGCAGTCGTCGTCGGGACTGTTCGGTCGCGGTGAGGGAAGCGAGGAGTATGGGCCTAGCCTTTCTCGCTTGCTCCAAGGGGCCGCCGATACTTCGGACACCCCTCAATGGACGCCTTCAAATGGGGACGCCATACTTGCGAACGCAGCACGACAAGCGCCGAAGAGAAACAACGAGATGACTGCCATTGGAGCAGAGAATCCGAAGCTTGTCCCTGAGCTCCAACCGGCAACATACGTCCGAATGCGTCAATTCTGGGAGAGCCCAGGCTCTGGCCTACCGAGACTGTCAAGCATACCCACCGTGGAGGCGATGAACGTCTTCATTCAGCTGTACTTCGAGCATTTCCATGCGCAGTTTCCGGTTCTACACATGTCGACTTTCCAGCCCAGGGAGGATGTCTGGATGTTGGTCCTCGCTGTGGCGGCGATTGGCGCGGAGTATTCTAGTCACTGCACGCAGGAGCTCATGGAATGGTTTGAGCAGGTCGCAAGGAAGGCAGTCTCACACATTGTAAGTCGACGCTGATACACTCGTGTCCAGACACCGCTAACGAGATGCAGATTGCCTACGAAGCAAACCGACCGAACATACCCATTTGCCAAAGCGTGCTTCTCTTCTCGATGCTTCTGTTACCTTCCGGTTCCGAGGACCATGCTCTATTCCTCCAGCACCACGCGTCGCTTTTGGCCACACTCAGCCGCAACCTGATCGCTCGTCGCATTGCGGACGACTCTCATACCGATGGTCCTGAGGTATACTTGATGAGGTGGACCTACTTCGCCGACATTGAGCAGGAGCGGAGATTCATCAACTTCTCTTGGTTCTTCGAGTGTATACAGTACCTCGCTTCCGGCGTGCCTCCTGTCTTGGCCGCGCAAGAGCTTACGCGAACCTTGCCATGCGACGAGCAATTCTGGTTTTGCGCTTCTGAGACGGAATGGCTTGACAAGTACCAGACTGCTGCGCCTAAGAAGCAAAGCCTGGCTGCAGTCATAGCACAACCGCTGACGAGTGAGATTGTCGAAGAGCTGGGCAACTCGGCGTTGACCACTACTTTCCTCACACTGCTGGTCGAACGAAAACGAGTCAAGGAAGCTGTCAACATCTGGTACCAGTCACGCCTTGAAAACACGACCGAAGCTGATACTGCAGCTTTCGCTCAAGCCATCGACGCTGACATGGAGTGCGTTGAGGAAGAGTTTCAGAAACGCAGCACCCACGGTCGGACTCGGTCATACCTCTACCTGGCTTCGATCTTGAAAATCGCCCCGCTCGATCTCCTTCGCCATGCAGTGGGCATCGCAGCGCCTCAGGGAATGAGCGGCAAGGCGAAGAAAGAGCTCACATCTATCTTCAAAGCGCAACCTACCGCATCTCGAACAGCCCTGGTGTATGCGGCCGAACTGTTCAGCGAGATGCGAACCGCCAAGATCATCACCCGCTACGACGTCCGCATCCTCGTTCCAGCGGCACTATACATCTCGAACTGGATCTCTCTGGCGCCCGGAAAGCGTCAGGGTCGTGACGATGTCGACGCTGTAAGAATCGACGAGGGTATTGGATCGACTGCCGTGCAGAACTGGGTGTCGGTTGGTTCTGGTGGGAAAGTTCAAGTCGATGGTATTGGGATTCTCGAGGGATCACAAGCTGCGATGCGGGCGCTTGATGGAGCTGCCAGGTTGTTGCAGGCGAAGGCACAGACGAGTTTGCTGGGGAGAAGTATGGAAGTTAATTTGGTGAATGCTGCTAATGGGAGGGAGGAATGAGCATGCCTTTTCGTGAGGTCGTCTAAATCGAGGGATGTTGGAGGGCATTCGCTCAAACATTGGTCAGAAGGACAAAACCGTCATCGCTGATCATTGCAGGCCAATCCATTGCTTTCAATGGTTAGTCCTGTATGGCCTCCCACTACTTCTCTCAATTAGTGCTTGACCTCAACGTACGACTAATTCTCGCCGCGATTGAGTGAGAGAAAGAGTTGGCGTTGGAGCTTCAGCAGAGTCTTGCATACTGTGAGCGGAGACGAGAAGCAAGTAATCACTGTCAGTGGCGCGGCACATCACAGAAGTACAACCGCTTTCCTCGCAGACATGCCTTTCATCACAACATCGACGCCTTCCTGCACACTCTCCAATCCCTTTCCCACGACTAACGGCTCAGGAGCAGCCAGATAGCTGCCACTATTCAGCGCATCGAACAGGAATCCGCCATAAATCTTCTCCGCAACATCCGACTGTCCAAAATGCGCCCCGTCCACGAAGTGAACCTCAACACCCTCTATCGTAGCTTCGTTCGGTGGCTTCGACGTAATAACTTTCCGTACTCCATCGACGTCCTCCATGGCCTTCGCTGTCATCTCAGTGGCTTCTCCGCCGATACAGTCCAGCGCTCCCACAACCTTCTTCCCCTTCAGCATCCTCGCCACATCCTCCACTGCACTCGCAGCCTTGTAATCGACCACGCCGCTCGCCCCCAAACTCTTCACATACGCGAAGTTCCGCTCCGAAGCCGTGACGACAACCTCGTAACCGGCTGCCACAGCCAGCTGAATGGCATTACTCCCCACACTCGACGCCCCGCCCCAAACAAGCACCGTCTCCTTCTCCCCAGCGTGAGCTCCATGACCAGGCAATCGCAGCCCCAAATAAGGCTCCTCCTTGAAGAATGCACTCGCCGCACAAGACAACCCACACGGCAACACCACCGCCTGCTCAAACCCCATCGCATCCGGAATCCTACTCGCCACATTCTCGCCCAGAACAACATACTCCTGAAACCCGCCCTCCGCGGTGATTCCATTCAACATCCCCCCAGCGGTCCCGATCACCCGGTCGCCTTTCTTCAGGCGGGAGACCGCATCGCCGACTTCGATGACTTCGCCCGCGACGTCGACGCCGAGGATCGTCGGGTATTGTAGGGGGAGGAAGGCGTAGGTTTGGAGGAGGCCGTCAATGGGTTGGATGGCGAGGGCGTGAGTTTTGATGAGGATTTGGTTAGGGGAGGGGTTTCCGATGGGGCTTTCTTTTAGAGTGAGGGGGCGGGCTTTGGGGGTGGGGAGCCAGGCTGCTTTGTTTGTGGACATCTTTTTGCTTTTGAGGCGGTTGAATGGGGAAGTGAAAGGGTTGATTTCCTTGCTTTTCTGTGAAGGAGGTGGTGAGGTGTTTATTGCTACACTTCGATTTCTTACGAAGCCCTTTTGTATTTATACAAATGTGCCTAGTATAGTTTATCCTGCCTCATCGCCGGCGTCGGTCTTCGATCCCTTCCTCTAAATCCGTCGATGCTTGCTCAAGACTAACCAAAATCAGTCGACTTCTTACAGCCTCGCCGCTCGCGACTGCCAATTCCAGTTAGCGTTCCGCGACTTCGGTTTCGTCAGCAACGTGGCTGCTTCGCACGTTCTTCCATCTCATAAGCATCAAGACCATCTACAATCATCCCTCGCAATAGTATGCCAGGTCCAGAATCCCACGGCTGGCGGATCTGATTAATCCCGGGCTCAGCAGGCGATGGGTTCTCGTGCACTTGATTGACGTTTGGCAACGCACTGGATCAGGAGGCTGGTAGAGGGATCGCAACATTGGCCAGATCTCATCATCATGGTCTACCACGGGCCTTCGAAAGGATGTCTGACCTGCCAGAGTCGGCGAAAGAAGGTGAGCGTCACAAAGTCTTGAAGACCTTCCGATTCGCATCGAAAGTGGCTGACCAGTGTTTCGAGCCTTAAGTGTGACGGGACTAAGCCAGTGAGTTTTCACCGATCAGTCAGGCACGACATGGAATTATCCGCTGCGAAGCCGTTCTATTATAATGGGGCGCTCCTGCATATTGGTCCAATGATCTGCAGCACAAAGCCAACTAAACTGCTTGCTGACTGTCTCGTCTCTCCCGCAGACCTGTCAACGATGCCAAAAGTCCAAACGAGCCTGTAGCGGCTATCTCGAACACCCTAGCGAAACTTTCTTTCTCTCCCCGTTCACGCCCGCCTTCCCCTCTTCCTCCCTCGCCCGGAAGTGCACCCTCCCGGTAGCCACAGACGCCCAACTCCAAGAGGATGTGATCCCCCGCGAAGCGACCGATACGATAATCGACGAGGTCGCCCTTCGATCTTTCGTGTATGAGTTCTGTCTCCCAGCAGCAGAGGGCATTGGCCCTGGGGGATTTCTTGCTGGGTTGGAGGCGATCTTGCTCCGGCAACCGCTGGATTCGATCCTTGTGAGAGCTTGCCAGGCTCTCTCACATGGACTTACCGGGCGGCAGAAGAATCGGGCGTTGGTCACGAAGAGAGGGCAGTGGCGTTATGAGCAAGTGGTCAGTAGGTTCGCCAGAGAGATTGCTGGGCCGGGGTTCGCATTTACTGTCGAGGCAGTGCTGACAGCGATGCTGTTGGGGCTTTATGAGGTAAAGTTGGACATTGGTTGTTGATGACCGGGACTGAAAAGATCACAGGTTGTGGTTGCTGATGGCAAGTCGACGAGCACCCTCCACGATCATGTGCAGGGAATGATGGCTATCCTTCACCCTAGCAAAGCGCCCCGCGATATTGCTAGTCTTCTACGACTTGGCGCAACTGGACAGCACAGAACTGACTCCACGACTGAGCTCCTGGACGTCGCCAGCTCTGTCGAGGCGTTGCGTCTCCGACTAAACCATGTTCGCCTCGCTGGATCCTCGTCGGCTGAGCAGCTGCTTCTCATCCGAGAAGGAGCAATGTCCTTGAGCCAGGGATTGCAGACCTGGCAAAGCCGCCAGCCCGAGCTATACAGACCTAGAAGCATAGGCCAAATCTCGCCATCCTCACTCCTTTGCAGTGACGATCCCCCTATAGGTCTCTGGCCAGGCTCAGTCGACACCTACTTTGACCTGGCTGTGGCAGAAGCCTGGAACACCTATCGCGTGGCGCAATGTACGCTGGTCGTTCTCCTCGCGGAACTGACAAGATCAAGACTTGATGTACGTGGTCTCTCAGAAGGCAAAGGACTACAGCCGTCGCTGTTTGGAATGGCTTGGAGAACATATGGGCATTGGCCAAGCCGAAGTCGTTGCAAAGGTAAGTATTCATCAACTTGTGCTGCGAGATTGACGCTGATTATATCTCCTTTCAGAGTCAGGACTATGGATCGACGTCGCAGGACTTGGAAGATGTTCGCATGCTCGTCACTATAGGGCTACTCATATGAGCTTATGTCTACTCAACAAGTCTCGGCTCCACCCTCAAGTATAGCGAGTTGCCAAACAACGACTGCGACCTGTTCTGTCTTACCTCATCGAATGCCTGTTATTCGCACTCCTCTGTATGGATCAAAATTCTCGACTCCAGTTGACGATTCAACACCCTCCAGTGCATGCCATGTTGCTTGAATGGCATAGCAATCGACGGCTCAAACTTTATCCGATCGGCCAGCTTATCAACACGGCTTCACTCTTACCTATCGCGGTGTCACAGCGCTATGCTATATCCAGCCTCCAAAACGCAGCCAAGCCTCATGGCATGCAGCACCGGATCCATCGGTGGCCAACATAGGCAGCTACTACTAAACTCTTCATCCTGCGGCATACTGCCTGGCCTATCTCGACTGTGCCTCAATATAACCTACTCTTGCCTTTGTTCAACATGAGATGCCAGAGAACTCCACGTCAAGCTCTTGAGTCGGTCGGCGAGGATGAAGTTGGTCGGAGCGGTCTTGTTTGGTGGTCTTCTTCAAGCTGCTGAAGGGCTCCAGTCGCTTCGCAGAACCGCACAAGGCGAGACCATCTTCGAACTCGGCAATGCTACTTACTTCGCCAACACCGTTCATCCAGCCACTGTGTTGAATGTGGGAATCAGCGGTCTTAGCTGGGATGGCCCGATCACTGTTCTTCATACGAATGTCTCGAACATCACAGCCGCCGTTCTCGAGGACATCTTCAAAAGTTACAGCGATGGCGACGATGTCTTCTCGATGGCTTTCACTTCAGCTGTCCTCCTGAAAACTCCTGGCACGGCGGCCGTCCATCCTGCGGCGGTAGATTATCTGTCGAAGATCAAGACGACGCATCTCATGGCAGCCGGCGGGTGTGCGGTGCCATCTCACCAGGCAGTGAAGAACATGGCATTCAACGGGTCGCTGGATCTGCCTCCTGGTCCCTACTTTGCCAGTTTCAAGGCCGGCTCGGTCACGATCTCCAAAGTCTATCGTCTATACGAAGACACGCATCGTGACTTCCTGTACGGTGCCTACGCCATGGATGATGGAACCGGCCGATTTGCCTCGCTCGGCGTATCAATGCCACAATTCGGATACCCGGCCATCCCGGTGCCCTCACGGATATACTCTTGGAACGACGCCCGGCCCTTCGCAGGGTATCGAGTGGCAATTAAAGATTTGTTCGACATGAAGGGGCTTGTAACAACTGGAGGTTCCCAGGCTTGGGCACTAGTCAATCCAGTTGCCAACGCTACGGCGCCTTCGATTCAAAGGATCCTGGATCTTGGGGGTGTGCTGGTCGGAAAGTACAAGCTCGCTCAATTTGCCTCTGGTGCAAATCCTTGGGATTGGCAGGATGAGTACGTCGGCGCTGTAAGATTGTGTGGCATTTGCTGACATTGTGCAGACACTATCCCTTCAATCCCCGTGGAGATGGATGGCTGACATGCTCAGCCTCGTCATCTGGAGGAGGTTGCTCCATCGCTGCTTATGGCTGGTTGGATTATGCCATCGGAAGTGACACCGGTTCCTCGATGCGAAGACCAGCTGCTGTTTCTGGGACATACGGCCAGCGGCCTAGTCAGGGTATGATTTCTCTAGAGCGTGTCTTGCCCCTCGGTGGTGCGACGGATACGGCTGGAGTCTTCTCTCGAGATCCTTACAAATGGATCCATTTCTCTAAGCACTGGTATACGCCCAGCTTGCACCAAAGCTCGAACATCACTGGCCTGTCTCCGTTGGTGGTTCCGGACACGAATGCATTCCCGAAGACGATTCTGTATCCTGTCGATTACCTACCGCTTAACAATTCCGCCGCTGAGCCTATTCTAGACGCATTCATTGGCAACATGTCTTCGCTGTTTGGAATGCAAGTGAAGCGTTTCAACTTCAGCGAGACTGTAGCGAATGCTTCCGACCTAGCTGTCGCGAATCTGACGCGACTCAACAATGGGCCGCTCAATATCATCAACTCTCGCACGCAATGGGTCGAAGTCGCCAACCCATTGATTGATCGATGGGCCGAGCTCTTCGATGGCCGCTTCCCACCCGTTGATTCTGCCCGGCGAGAAGGCTGGCATGAGTATAATGAGACCGAAAACTCCCTGGAAGCATACAACGAGGCCCTCAGACAGAAGAATGCTGCTGTGCAATGGTACGAGACCAACCTACAATACTCCACGCCAGACTCATGCTCGGAGTCTGTCATGTTATATGATATTGGTACAGGCGGTCTGCCCTCCTACCGAGAAGAGGAGCTCAACAATAATGCCAACGCTTCTTTCTTGGCTGTCAGGCCTCCCGGTGCGACCATCACCGGTGCGAGCATTTGCCCGTTGTATGGATGTGCTGATTTCACGATACCGATCGGTCAGGTTCCATACTGGAGTCAAGTCACGTACCACTATGAGATGGTACCAATCACTATCAACATGGTCGTGAAAAGGGGGTGTGACTTCGTTCTGTACAACATGATTGAGAAGTTGGCAGATGCGGGTGTATTGACGAGCGTCAAGACGGGCAGGACAGCCTTCTAACGACAGTACACTACTACCGCAGCAATACCAATGAACAAAGATCTCAATCTTCATCAACTCCAACAGCCTTACAACTCAGCTTCCACAGCTTGTCTTCACCGTCCTCATCATAGGCATGTGGCGAATACGCCTCATGATTACTACCAGCAGTTCCCGCCTCTCCAACATCTGCCAAATACCTCCCTCCATTCGCCACATCCTCAAAGTGCGGACTCACCGCCGCCCAAACCGTAGTCGCCGCACCCTGTTCAAGAGACTTGATTCTTGATTGGTTCCTTGCTATCAGGTCATCAATCTGCTTCTGTGACATATGCCTCCCCA
The DNA here is from genome assembly GCF_010093935.1 of Zasmidium cellare ATCC 36951. NCBI lineage: Eukaryota > Fungi > Ascomycota > Dothideomycetes > Mycosphaerellales > Mycosphaerellaceae > Zasmidium > Zasmidium cellare. Next base: position 109,570 of record NW_022986993.1, on the reverse strand, counting down.
AGTCCGTCGCTATCACACCAGGATGGACGGACAAGCCGGTGAGACCCTCAGCGCCGTACTTTCGGGTCAAAGCATTCGCCATCCAGATATTCGCGGTTTTGCTTTGGCCATAGCCTAAGTAGAGATCATATTCTCGATGCTCGAAAATGATGTCATCGACATGGACGGCCGATCTTCTGTGTGCTGCGGAGGAGATGTTGATGACCCTCGACGTCGACCCGCATTCTTTGGCGCCGGCGAGGAGCAGTGGCTTGAGTTCTTGGAAGAGGAGGAAGTGTGAGAAGTGGTTTGTTCCGATTCCCAGCTCGAAACCATCCACAGTCTTGGAGTAGGGGATGAAGGCAATTCCGGCGTTGTTGATGAGGATGTTAAGGCTGGAGACTTTGGATTTTATGACTTTCGCAGCGTCTCGAACAGATTGGAGGTTGTCGAGGTGAGCTTCTATGGCTTCTGGTCGAGGGAATTTCTTGTCTTTCGAAGGAGAGTTGTGCACGATATCGTCGATGACTTTTTCGACTTTAGGCATGTCTCGAGCTGTGATTAGGACTTTTGCTCCGGTCTCGTAGAAAGCTGCTGCGGTGGTCACGCCTATGCCGGAAGAACCTCCGGTGATGAGGACGGTCTTGTTGGTGAGCTTGCCGAGGAGATCATTGTCTTCGATGATTTGCAGGGCTGTGGGACGAGCATCTCCCGGACCGGCTGGGGTTTGATGGACGTCAGCGTAAGGCTGGTAAGGGACTTTTGGCGGTGGCATTTTTAGATCTGTTAGATGGAGTGTCTGGTGAGACGAGTAAATTCGGTGCTCTTATATGTATACTGCCTGACCAATGTTTTGGTATATCGTCTATACAGTAAGACGTCGTGCTCGACATCGCTAAGGAGAGGATGAAAGATTGACCGATTCTGTGTAAAGTCCGTTTAACGCCTCAGTTCCTAGAAAACATTGCGAAGCTGCGTCTGAAGTGCTCCGAAGGTCGGCCAGCTCTGTGTTACATGGGATCTGCTTGTAGCTTTGAGTACGTACGTAAATAAAGAGCATCGCACACTCGCAAATTAGTGGAAAAGGTGTTTCTTTACTCGGCCGATATCTTGCATTTCGATGTCGAATGCGAAATGTTTGCTGCGATTGGTTCCGATGGGTGAGCAAAAGAGCGACTCGAATCCGAAAAGAAGTTTCACTGAAGACATCGAAATGCGTAAGTGCAGAGAGCATCGATGTCTAACACTTTCAACGCTCGCATTGGATATCTTCCATGAACAACAACTCCATACTTGCAGAAAGACCTGCCACTCAACGTTTGCGTCGTCATCTCATTTCGCTTGTTAGGAGCTGTCTGAGACCAAGGTCGTGACTGCAGCAACTCGGGGGTCATCTTCCGAAGAACGTTGCTTCATGGTTTGTTGCGAAGACAACTACTTTGTGAGTATTTCTGAGGGCGGAGCGACGATGACTTACTTCTTTTGCAACCCATCGTATAAGGCTCACAGGGTCCTGTCACAGCGTCTTCGATTGCTGCAGGCGTATGTCGTGAGATACTGAAGTACGCGGCTCAAATTTGGATCGTGATGAAGACCAAGCTTCACAGCCTGATTCCGCTGGTACAGCCGTTTGGTACCGAACTTTGAGAGGATGTTTCTGGCTTTTCTGGGGACATCGAAATGAGTTTCACAACAAGAGACACTGGAAATGAAGAGTGGCCACTTGGAATCTCACGTTCAGGAATTGTTTCTTATAATTGGGAGTTGTGGTATGTTCATAATTTTGTTTGCACATTTCCGGTCTCTGGATGGAAGATAGTATTGCACTTCAACATTGAATCATCACAGCAATCGACAATGTCATGATACAGCCAGAATTGAGAGTTCAGCGAGGTTGTATAACTACATTACTGTGGGATTGGACGCTTGACCTGTTGCTCCGCCAGAGACGTTCGTCTGGTGAATTGGAGTTCTCCTGTGTACCGCAACGAGCTTCAACGGGTTCCACAGGTTTGCATAAGTTCGCAGCGAGTTTGCATGGCTCCCACCGTTATGCACCACGCTTCAAGCCAACTTCTCGAAACAGCCCCGCAACAGCACGTTCAAATGTTGTTTTGGACGCGGTTCTCAATTCCCTCCGCTCTTTATTGAAGCAATATATCCTGCTCTGCCTTTCCGAGGCTGTTCCTCCCTTCACCAACCTTCATTCGCTCTCACGACGCCACGCTCCCACGATCCTTCTCAACCCCGAGCTTCGCTACAAAGATGCGTACATTCGCTATCATCCTGGCATCCGTGCCAGCCCTTGTGCTCGGCCAAGCTGACAGCTTTGGACTCGGGTCTCCAACTACGCTCGCTACTCTTACAAGCCCACCTTCGGTGCCTGCCATTCCCAGCATCACAGGCTTCAAGGTTCTTCGTCGGACGGAAGCCACACCATGCCCAACAACCACGACTGCTGCAGGTCTACTTGACGTTCTCCGCCGAGAGGAAGACAGTGCGGAAGGTTCAGAAGGCGCTCCATCCACGCAAGTCGAAGCACCACCGTCCAACAACACCGTCGAGAGCAGCCCTGCGGAGCCCAAGAAAAACACCAGCTCTTCCCCAGCCGATAGTGGCATGCTGTCGAACCTTCCTATCCCACTTGTTGGCAACCGCGACCTTGGCCTTCCCAGCCTGGGTGGTGTCCTCGGTGGCTCGACGTCGTCCAAAGCTGCATCCACGACAACTAGACCCGCCGACACCGCGATCACACCAGCGGCGAATCAGACCGTGCCGCCTCCAGGAGCAAACAATGGCACCGCCCACAACGGCACCATTGCTGCCAACGTGACGTCGAGCTCCACTTCGTACCCATCCCCGAAGGTCACAAAAACCGACTTCCCCTTCGACTCTGCCGCAGTCAACGGAGGTAAGTGCTCAAACGCAATGACTGAGTTGCCACGTAGCTGATCAATCTAGCTCCGTCCACATCTGCAGCAGAGCCGTCTCAGACTGTGGCTGCCCGCGATCTTCTAAGTGCGCTTAACTTGACCGACAGTTCCTCCGACAGCTCTACTTCTTCGAACTCAACATCTGGACTTGACACCAACTCGAAATATGTCTGTTCAGCAGACGTTGTTGCCTCGAACTCGACCAATGCCTCAAACGCAACTATCACTGGGACTGCATCATCCGCAAACGCTACGGATGCGCCCAAGACTGCTTACCACTGCTACTTGAGACATCCAAATGGAACGAACACCACCACAACTCAGTCGGCGACTGGCACTGGCACTACGTTCCTGACCATTACCACCCAGGCAGCCAACTTGACGAATGCCGAAGTTTCTCAAACCACAACGGACACCTTTAGCGTCACCTCCCTGGCCACCCATCCCGCTTCGACAGAGGCCTCGGCGACAACATCCTCTGGAACCATCGCCAACGATTTGTTGGCCGCCGTAACTGGTGTTCTAAGACTTTAATCACTAACGACACATCACAATAGCCACGACGATTTGCACTGGTTACATTCACGAAAGGACTCTGGGCGGATTGATTAATGAAAAGACGATGATGGTACAGTCGCCACTTTTGCGCGACATGACTCCCTTACGATTTGGCTTCTCGCGAAAACATGCGGCGATGTTATGATGACACTACTGGGCTTTGTAACGACTCATGCATATGTGGTGGATATGATGATCATGTATGAGCAGTCAGGGTTAATATACTTGCTTTCAGGTCTTGCACTTCTTTCTCATACTTCTTTCCGATGCTCATCGCTGGTGCCACTGTTCTTCTTTAAACGAGGTCAATGGTCGGCAACTCACTCATCCTCAGCTTTGCACTCCCGTATGGGACCAGCTTCGCATCGAAAGTATCTCCTAGGCATTTTCTTTGCTCCTTTGCAATGGGCCAGCCCGGCACACTGCCCATGAATAACGGCCAATCGATCAAGCAGGCTTTGACAGTCATGTACATTGGCGGCTTTCCAGGCGCGAAGATCGGAGTTGGCAGTGATGCTCGAGGGTCGCTGGCTGGGTGATAAACAATCGTCGACGGATCGATCGCCACGTTCCACTCGGTCGTGTTGAGCATCGTGTAGTCTACAGCTTGGGGCGGAGCGTAGCTAGCTGGATAGGTGGTAAGGTTGTAATAGTTCTTGGGCGGTGCTGAGGTAACGTCTACTCCAATCTCGAGGGCATAGAGCAGCTGACCTCGATACACTGCGACGGTGTCGTTTGCTCGAGGCTCGGTGCGGACTTGGGTGCCAACGCTGAATGTCAGGGACGAGTTCCCTGCCGCTACGCTGATTTTCCGGAGACCAGTCGAGGAGTCGAGTGTCGATGATGATCCGGATTGCGACGTGAGCGAGGAGTTGAGAGCCCAGGTAGGCACACGAACATAAAAGTCGAAAGCTTTGTCGGTTTGAATGTTGTATTGTAGCTCATCGTCGAAAGGGTAGTTCGTCCGGCATTCAACACTCGTCTTGCCGCCAGCGACATCAGTGATCACAGTTGCCGGGCTGAGAAGAGCATGGACAAGCCCGTTGCTACCTTTCTTCACAAATGCTGCTTGGACAAATTTTGGCAGCCCTTGAGGATGGTTCACAGTGCAGCACGGGTAGTTTGGTTCCAGTCCCTGTATAAGTCAGCGGGTGCTCACCGCAGACGTTAATAGACGTACATAGGTCTGCCCAACTGAGTTGGTATTATAGAATGGCGTGGTGGACAAGTTCTTCGAGTAAGGCTGGTTTGCCTGAGACATGTAGACATGCGCCCACCAGTCCCCAGTCATCGCCCCAGGCAAGGCATTGAAAGCAGCCAACTCTGAGCCGTCGCCGTAGAAGCTTTCACCCAGTGCTTGAAAGTTGTAGCTGTTGGAGAACATTACTTCGACTGCGGTGCCTAACATCCAGGATCATTAGCATTGATAGCACGCCTCATGGCTATGTTCTCTTACATGTCTCGGCTCCATAATATGGGTTGATGCCATCTTCTCTCTCGTCGGCGTAGATCGTACCTGAAGGAGCACCATGATATTTCATTGACCATTGAACCTAAAGCAATCAGTTCTGTTTTGATGCAGGTATACTGTTTTTCTTACACCGTCTCTCGTCGTCTGTATCAAGCTATCGTTGTGAGTGTATCTTCGGATGACGGCCGGCGCTTTGAGGCCTGCGGGTTGTCAGTCTTCATCAAATAGAGACGAAGAAACAACCTCACCTTCGCCGACATTCACCCCATGTAAGAACTGGAAGTTGTCATCAGTCACCCTCTCGGGCAAGTCGTAAAGATCGCCAAATGCGTAGGAGCTCTCTGCGAACCAGTCTTCCCTACACCGAATGGTTAGAGTTGAAGCATCAGGGCGATTTCCAGCTGCTTCTTACCACTTGTACCCAAACTTGTGCAACATCTCCATGTTCTCCCAAAGCTTCGACATCTCGCCATCTCGCGGGTGCTTCTCGTACAGCCACTGCAATGAGACAATCATTTCTGCAACACGCGATAGGAACCAGAAATAGTAGCCGTCGTCCAGCACGCCGTCTTTCTGAGGTACCACGCCAGTCCCTTTATTCTTCAACATCGAATTCATCAACGTGTTAAAACTATACATGGCATCGACGACTGGCTTCTCGTACGTGCTATTGGCGTCAACAAGATTCGTCCAAGCGAAGAAGATGAGTGTTCGAGCCCAGATCAGGCGATAACCGCCCTCCTCGCTAGTAAAATGTCAGCAAGTGTGCAATCTCTCTGCGGGAATTTGAATGTCACGATCACTCACAATCCAATCCAACCATCGGGCTGCACCATGTGCTCGAACAAGTAGTCCATTGCATCGTGAACTTGCCCTTTCAGCCTTTCATCGTCGAGTGTATATGCCAGCGGCACCAGGCCATTCAGCCAGTATGGGAAAGCCTCATTCAAGCCGCTGTACTCTTGGGTCCCACCAAGCCACTTGGCATCCTTGACATACTGATAGAAGTCGTACAAATGACCAGCGAGACCATCTGCCTCGGTCTGCATCTCAGCCAGAAGCCAGCCATTGGGTGTTATTTGACCTAAGGGAATCGATTCGTAGACAAAGGGAACCACTGGGAAACTGTCAGCACTACCGAGGTAAGAAGAGTCTGATACTCACATTGTTTTGGCCTTGAAGCACCAGTGACACAAGCGACTATGGACGCCACAGAAGCGACAGTTTCGAGTAACTTCATCCTGTCGATAAGTAGGTAGCAGCATCCAAGCAGCAGAGCGAGAAGCCAAGTCCCAACAAGCATGGCTCTTGTACTCCACAAAGCGCTGCTCGCTTTTGGCTTGATAAGAAGCTTCTCCGCACCTCTCCATGTAACCTCGTAATAGCGTGTTGTTGTATCGTTGCACTTAATCTCTGAAGCTGTCAGTTTGAAGACGATCAATCTGTACCTAGATCCTGCAGCTTTCGAATTCTCCACCAATCACAGATAGTGCGATATCTTCTGCAAGGGATCTTGGAAGTTGATGAATTGTCTTTGCAAGGAAGATGGATTGATAAGTACGTCGAATGTAAGTTCAGGCAACAGATCCAATATCTCGAGGGCCACCAGGACCCTCTTCCAGTCCGTTGCGGCGAGGGGCGTCCTCTCTCCAGTGCCAGTGCTCGTACATAGGCGTTGTCGCTCTCATCTTGTTCTCGAAGATGTCAGCCGCATGCTGGAAAGAAGTTTTGTCAGTAAAAATTCAGGTAAAATTCAGTCTCTTGTTAGCATACATCACCGAGCACAGGCATGAACTTAGCGCCGTGACCACTACCGCCTGTGCAGACGAAAACAGAGTCATTGGCGTATGTGGGGACGTAGTCAATCTACTTTATCGGTTATCTCGTGAACATTTCTCGCTTTGGATGGTTATACTCACGAGGAAAGAGTTATCCAGCGTGTCGGTGTACCAGCACATGTGTGTTGCGTGGAATGGGGCGTCCTTAAACTCTGGGAGAAAGATGGAAACAAAATTCCTAACAGCATCCGCCGCAGCGTCGGGTATATTCTTGCAGTCGGCTGGTGGAAGAGGAATCGACCATTTGCCATGCTGCGTGAAGGGCACATTTTCTGGAGCAGGTTCAAAATTCGTGAACTTGAACACCAATATGATCAGCAGACGATGCGACTATATCAACTAAGAGACATACCTTGACACCTCGATATCCAATCTTGATCAGCCCGTCTGGGGTCCGCGGAAAGACATAGACGCTGCCAATGTCTTTTCCATCCTTGTTGCGAGGCGCACTCTTCCACGTCATGACTGGAAATCGCTCAGGTGAGTACTTGTTCCACAGCGCTTCATTTCCGTTATCGATCTTGAACGTGGCAATGCTCCCTGCTGAGGACTCGATGTGGTATGAGAGATCAGGTAGAAGCTGTGTCGAGAAGGAACCGGCTGTGTCGATTGTCAGCCAAGCTTCAGTGGAGCCAAGGCCATCATACCAGCAATTACTACTGTATCCGCTTCGTGAACATTTCCATCAGCAGTCTTCAGTCCAGTGGCCTTCTTTCTGCCCTCTCGAGTAGTCTCGATGAGTGAGGCAAAGCATCCCTGCTTCTCGCCAAGGCAGAACTGCACGCCTTCATGCTTGGCCAACTCTTGATAATAGGCACACCCATCCGAAGACCTGGTGAATCCGGCTAAGGAATCCAGAACAGCCTCGAAAGAACGTCCCTCATCATCTGCCGGGATCGCAAAGTCAAGCAACTTGTTTCCCCAGCCCAGGTCGGTGGCCCGCTGTCGGTCGTTCGGATCACCCTTCACAAATTGCGTGTCACGGATTCCATCCCTCTCCATGCTGGCGAGCGTTTCCTTCTCCAGCGCAGACAATTCTGACGTGGCCTGAACGCGTAGCATGCCGCATGGTACGAACGCTCTGCTCTGCTCAGCGCCTATCTCTTCGTTGATCAACAGCCATTGCTTTCGACTTTCGAGGGCAAGCTGCTGATAGGCGATCTTCTTGCCGTAGGATGCACGAAACTGGGATACTATTTAGTGCCGTTGGTCTGTATGTTCGAATTTTCGCTGGCGGCCTTACGATCTTGTTGTGGTCGATGGAGGCTACTAATTTGCGGTCGGACTCTGAGGGCTGGTATCCGGTCTGGTCGTACGCATATTGGTCAAAGATGGTCACATGATGACCTGCAGTGCTCTTAGCTCACTTGATGTCTCTGCATGTCCAGGATCATGCCAACCTTTGCGGTTCAGTGCCACAGCCAGCGAGAGACCGAAAATGCCAGCTGGACTCAGTCAGAAAAGGTGAAATGTCTTTCTGAGCAGCGGACTCCATACCGCCGACAATGGCAACTCGCTTTCCGCCTTTGCTTCTGGTCATCGTCGTATGAATGTGAGTTGAATGGTTTGGTTGCTCAAAAATGTACGAAATGAAGTCTGAAGGAAATCATCAAGGTGTGCGCCTTGATGGCCTTACCTCGCCAAGCATCTGAACGGCGGCCAATGAGCACGTAACTGCACGTGAGCAAGCGCTCTCGAGATGTATCAGGCTCTCATGATGAAGCCAAACTCCAAATAGGCAGCATTCATGTGTTGATAGGCGAACTGAAGACTGACCGTGTTCGTCAAAGTTCGACTCCTTCAAACCGCGGGGATCCGAAGCTAGCGCGATTCTTGAAGACTGCCTCAAAAGGGTAAGGTCAATACAGACTCAATCTCGTAAAATATGGATATCGATCAACAGGGGTACTTTCCTTGGTCCAATCTGAGTCCCGTCTCAACTTCGAATATCCTTATTCTTGGCTATGCTTTCACATCGTGGCTCAAAGGCGGCTGCCATTGAGGAGTTGCCATGGAGATTCGCACCTGGCAAAGGAGACGACCAGTATGATCCAATACACAACCCGGGCGGTGTCATTGGTTTTGGTACAGCGGAAAATGTTGGTGGGTTGTGGGTCTCACGTCCGACGTTAGCTGATAGGAGTCAGTGTTTGATCCATAAGGAGCTCTTTGAATACCTGCAGTCGAAGGTATGTTCAACAAGACCATACCATCCTTTGGCGAAATGGACACTTAGCAATCCGACGGCAGACTGCTTTCACAGAAGACATTCTTACGTATCGATACTCGACAAATGGCGGCGAAAGGTTTCAACAAGCGATTGCTTCACACTTGAACCGCCACCTCTCACCCGTTCATCCTGTCGGTGCTTCACAGCTCATCACCGCAAGTTCACTCACGGCGATTCATGAAATGCTCGGCTTCTGTCTCGGAGACCCAGGCGATGGAATTCTGGTGATTCCGCCTATCTACGGCCGCTTCGAGCTGGACTTTGGCAATACCGATGGCCTCAGAATCGTGTACACCGACATGGATGAAGTTGATCCATTCGAAGGTGCAGACGATATTGTGGTCCGACTCAAGGCCTCCTTGGTTAAAGCTGCCGCATCTGGAACCGTGATCAGAGCACTTATGATTGTCAACCCAAACAATCCACTGGGTCGGTGTTATCCGAAACACACCATTAGATCGCTCCTCCGATTCTGTCAAGATCACGGTCTGCATTATATCAGCGATGAAGTATATGCACTGTCCGTCTATGAAGGGGAGGAGGATGAAGATGTCGTGGATTTTCATTCCGTCCTCTCAATCGATACTACGGGTCTCATCGACGCCAGTCGGGTTCACGTGCTGTACGGTCTAAGTAAAGTGAGTGGCGATTTTGTTCCTCAAGAAGAAAACAGCATTGCCTAATATGTCAATGACCATAGGACTTTGGAGCAGCTGGTCTTCGAATAGGTTGTCTCTTTTCCCGGAATTCCCTGCTCCACAAGTCGATGATGAGTATGAATCGCTTCCACCCCCCTTCTGGCCCGGCTCTTGCCATGGCGAGCACAATTCTTGAAGACGGGGCATTCGTCGACAAGCTGATGGCCCTCTCGCGCCGTCGTCTGTCGCTCACACGTAAGTTGGTGATCTCGCGGTTGCGAGCTGCCGGTATTGACTGGCATCGTGGCGGGTAAGTCAGACTATCCTGCCTCCGCGAACGATGCTGAGACATTTTCATTCATCAGTAACGCCGGATTCTTTGTCTATGTTGATTTGTCTCCCTGGCTGCCACATCATGCGGAGAACCCAGAGTTCAAACTTGCAGAGAAGCTGCTTCGACACGGCGTTGGGTTGCACCCTTGCGAAGAGCATTACGGGAAGCCTGGGTGGTTTCGAATTGTGTTCAGCGCCGTAAAGCAGAACACCCTAGAGGAAGGATTACGCCGGTGAGGAGGCTTAGTTGTTTTCTACTTGTCTGTCGACTGACTTCGGGAATTTGTGGCAGGCTGGTCACTGCACTTGGGCCTAAACCCGCTCTACCACGACTCGCCAGAGTCAACGGCGAGAATGGTCATTGGTGACTTATCTTAAGTTGATCCGCGACCGATGCTGCCTACCACGGCATACGTGGTGAATTGGTAGTTGTCTGCTTCCATAGAGACCGTCAAACAAAACTGACCTTCCATCCTGGAATCGGGCTCCATTGCGAGTTACGTCAGTATCTTGATCCAACATAGTCTCTACTACCAGTTCAGCCTGATTGCCGAGAACGACATTGCATCTGATGCATGAATCATCCTTATATCAATGTAAGGATTTGAATCTTCCGCAAACCTTGCAGCCTCCCTTGGCGGCCAGGATTCGAAGAAGGCCCTGAAATGGAAAGTACCTGTTCCTTCGCCAGACGCAGCCCTGTGGCGTTCTAACCCCGCTCATAATAATTCCTGAGTAGGGTCATCTGTTCACAGAGCAGGGGCCATTCAAAAGATACCACTCGTACCGAAGCTCAGATATCGGGAGGAGCCTGACTTCCTATCTGAACACAACCCCAATACGGTTAGATCAACATTCGGTTCTATACGCCTCCATATGGCCACGCATTCGAGACTGATCGCAACTACGTACGTGGCGGGCGGCAAGGTAGGACATATCTCTGGCAGCTCACAGCGAACGAAATGATACGGCCAAGAGATACAGAACTGATAGCGGGTGAGCATGACATGATATATAACATGAGGCACTGTGCACTGGCCGGCTGAACAGTTCAAGTGCTCGGCAATACGCTCGGGCTTTTGGACTCGTTCAGCAATAATGTCCTCAATCGAAGCGACTCAAGCCGCGCCGGACAGCGAGAAGGCGGCAGTCATCACCACAAGCTCACCCGACCCTAACCAACTCCATGTTGTGTCGCGTGGCAGCGAGACCACAAAGCATCTAGAAGATATCGATGGCCAGATCGTTGGGTTCGATGCCTCGTTGATGGCAGCTCGTACTGCTCTCAGCGGTGAGGAAGAGAAGAGACTGTTGAGACGATTGGATTGGCGCATCTTGCCGTTGATGGCGCTGATGTATGTCGTCAAGAACATTGATCAGTCGAACGTGAGTTGCCAACATCGGTAGTTTTAGTGATGGAAGCTGACCCTTTGTCGATATGCAGATGTCGAATGTGCTTGTCATGAATAGGGGCACACCACGGAACATTCTGCAGGACCTTCACATGACGAGCAATCAATTCAACTTGGTCAACGTGGCTTACTACGTAAGTCCGCTGCAATGTTTTGAGCAGCGGAAGGTCTGACTGATGAGAAAGGTTCCATACATCATCGCAGAGGCTCCATCGAACCTCCTGTTGAAGTACTTCAGACCATCTGTCTGGCTGTCAAGGATCATGGTAAGTTATGATGGTATGGCTCTGCCAAACAAGCTTCTCACTCTAAACAGGTTACATGGGGCTTCATGCTATGCCTACACGCTGTCGTGAGCAACGCAGGAGGATTGTTCACAGTCCGTGCTTTATTGGGGCTCTTCGTAAGTATCAAACGCTAGACACATGCTTGAGTTGGAAGTTACTTACTTCTATCGTCACAGGAGGCAGGTCTCTGGCCAGGCTTGCTACTGCAGCTATGCTACTGGTATCGACCGGACGAGACACCCAAGCGAGTCGTGATCATCACCGTCTGCGGCAACTTCAGTCCCGTCGTTGGATCGGCGTTGGCCTATGCTTTCAATGGGGTTGCTGCTCGTGGCATGGCGGGATGGAAATGGTTTGTGCTGCCCTTTCATCTGGTGGTTGATGCTGACTTTAGTCGACTCAGGCTCGTCTTGACGGAAGGAGTGTTCACAATCGTCCTCGGCATTGCGGTGTTCTTCCTGTTGCCCGACTGTAAGATGGCCAATCTCAACAATAGCCTCTCATAACTGACGCAGTTTACAGTCCCTGCCAACGCCAAATGGCTGTCCGACAAGGAGAAAGCCTTTCTCCAAGCTCGTTTGCCCTCGAACTCGCCCCGAGACATGGAAAAGAACTTCAGCTGGAAACAGTTCGTGCAGACTATTAAGGACCACAATCTGTGGCTGTTCCTTGTGACTTGGTCTCTGTTCACCATTGGCACGGCTGGACTTCATTTCTACCAACCCAGTGAGTACTACGCCTTCTTGTGAGACTGCCGAGTAATCACTGACCTTCACGCAGCCGTTATTGCAAATCTGGGTTTCACGTAAGTCCAGCCAAAAGATCTTGATGTGAGAGATTTGCTGACCGTGATCAATCTATCAGAACATTGGCCCAAGTCCAGCTCCTCAATATGCCGCCCTCAGTATTCGCATGCATTGTCACCGTCTTTGGGGGCTGGCTCGCGTCCACAACATACGTGCCTCTACCCATCGTCCCTATCATCTGGATGCTCATCATCGAAGCCTGCTATGCGGTGCAGTACGTCTATCCGAACGTAGGTGGCGTATATGCTGCAACCGTCATTGCTGGAGGTTTTCGATCAGCTTGGTAAGACAACACTGAAGCCGGAATTTAAACCACAGAGCTGACCAAGTGCTGAATGCAGGGAGACAACAATGTGGCCCTGGCGCTTCCAAACACTCTCCGGTGCCACCGGATCTGCCTTCGCCCTCGCCCTCGTCAACAGCTACGGCCAGATTGGTGCGGCCATCGGTCCACACATTTTCAACTCCCGTTTTGCACCTCGCTACACAACCTCCTTCGCCATTGGAATGGGGTTCGTCGGCCTATCCATTCTGATGGCAGCCGTGACGTGGTGGGTGACGTATCGGGTCGAGGTCGATACCAGGATCCTCCGTCGAGCAAGACTTGCGGCTAGGCAGAGGAATGAGACCGTGTTGGATGATGTTGATCTCAATGCCGATAAGAAGGTTAGGTAGAGCGCTTAGCTGGATGATTCTTGCGTCCTGCTTTTAGAGCCTGTCCTGTTTATGATGATGATGATGATGAATGACGACTCTCGGTTTGCTCATCAAAGGTCATTCCTGTCAATCGCGTGAAGCCCTGTACTACCTCGCAGAACCTTGCGTAGCATTCGTGTATCTTCTTCCATCATAGTATGAACGTCCCTTCATAGACGTTGTCTAAGTCGTAGCACCCGTGATTCAAGAGATGCTCTGCAGCGTCCCAACGACTCTAGGACCGTCGATGTCTGCCCAGGATAGGGTGTGCGATTCACTCAACTTCTCCCTGTCGTTTGCTGCCATTTGACTTCAGTTTTGTCCCACATGGCCAAAACCTCAGCCTGAGATCTCAAGCCGCAGCGATCGCATGTCTCAATCTTCCAATAGCGTAGGCCGGATAAAGGTAAGCCACACTTCCTCGCACTTGATGGCTGCACCCTCCTCCAAAGTTGGAAGTCCTCGGCAGAAGTCTTTGACGGCATTGAATGAGCTCAACGACTGCTGCCAGCAGACATCGCGGAGTTGTCGTGCCGTTCCATGCCCTTGTTGTGTTCGACCGACCGCGCCGAGGCAAAGCAAAAGAGCCCAGCAATGTAATGGGACAAACTCCCTTTGGAGTAAGGAGTCATCGGCATCATCTATGGCGGAAGATAGTCGATCAACAAGATCCTGACGTATGCCGCTACCGATTGGAGTCTGTCGAAGATTGGTATAGATGAACAATAGGCAGGCGTGGAGAAGCATGAGCAGGATTCGGTTCGTGTCTGCACTTCGTCCATCAAGGTCGACTGCTGGTGCACTGTAGCGCAGAAGCATCTCAACGACAGCTCGTTCGAGGACGTACACACGATCCGGATAGGCGACTTCGAAAGGGAGCATTCTATCACGACCGGAGTGGTTGAGGTAGATGGAGAGCTCATTTAGTCGACTCAATAGAGTTTCAAGCTCCACTGCCTTCTCGTTGGTGTCGACCAACCTCATGGCGAGTTTGTCTTGGCATTCGTCTGTCACACTGTAAGGCAGGAATGGTGTATCCATATCCTGCAATGGCGGTAATATAGGCACGTAAAACGGGAGCATCGGCTGGGTCAGAGCTCGGGAAGAGTACAGCACATCAGACCATTGGACCAGTCGTCGCAGCGCAGGATTGTCATCCAATGCGGAAAGACCACCGACAAGCATGAGAATCTTGTACAAGCCGCGTACATGCAGAGCCGCTTCTCCTAAGCGACCACTCAAACTCTAGAAGCATAATCATTAGCTCCTCGAGCCCGATCTTGAGCTCGTTGACGTACCTGGATATTCGCAATGCAAGCCACAGCAGCGATCAAGGCATGGTCGACGACGATCAGCCGATCCAGCTGCTCGTTGACGGCGCCAATGGCTTTGGTTATCAGCGCCAACTTCTCTGGACTGTCGTGCATCGGATCCGAACGATAGTCCGCATCCAATCGCTGGGCGCAGTGCGAGAGCGTGGCATAGAGCCAGGCGGCGAAGTTGAAACAGCAAGAGGGGTATTTGCCAGAAGGATCTTCATGTACCGACGTTCGTATGGGTCGTGTGTAGTCTGTAAGTTGGAGCGCAAGATCGTCAGCTCCAGAGAGTATTATCACTTGATGATGGGAACATGTATCGCTTACTGTAGTGAAGTAACGTCAACATCCGGTCTGACGATGGAATAGGCAGCACACCAAACGGCTCAACCAGAGAATCCAGACAGGTACGATGGACGAGAGCCATAGTCTTATGCCCCCTAAGGTCGATGCCTTCCCCGTCGCTCGACCAGGCCGATGAGCGAGACCCAGGAGATGATTCGGTATTTTCATCGTCGTTTGAAATTGGCACTGAGATCGCTCTGACGTTCTTCACAGCCTTCTTGCTCTTCCTAGCCTCAGTAGCTCGTCGTCGCTGACATCCACGAGTGTGCCGCATAGCATTCGACCGGACTTGTTTCCGCACAGCGTCAGGCGGTGGCGATGCCTTGGGATTGCCGGAGACGTGTACCCACGCCATCGTTCCATTGCTGCTGCTCAGATCCAGTAATACCGGCATGATTGATTTTGTAGTTTGCCTTGGGTGCGTTGAGGGCGTGGCGGTGATGAAGCGAAGTCAGAAAGAGCGGGGCTAAAGGATTCGACATGCCACAGTCGAGGGGGTAGATAGGGAGCCGGCCGAGCAGCGATAACTTGCCAAGTTGGGCCAGTGAGGTCGATCGAGGCGAGGCCAGCAGATGGTTGAACATTTTTTTCTCTGCCTTGACATTGTTTACAAACGTGGTTTGAAGTAGAGTAATTCATGGATGAAGTCTCAAAAATTTATATTTTTAAATCATAGAGCATTTGAGCAGCTCTGCTTCATTATCGTCAACATTTCTAGCATTACACATACCAGAACGTCAGGTATCTCATAAATTACCGCGTAACCTTCAATTCGTCTCATCAATCCATCTAAGACTTTCTCTTGAACTCAGGATCCTTGGTGTAACCAGGGAATTGTTCGAGCTGTGCCTCATCAATGGCCTCCAGTTGAGGGCAGCCGAGCTGAGTAACAATATCACCAACAGCGTTCTGCAATTGGTTGAGCAGGTCTTGAAGGACGAGATCGGCCTTGATCTGAGCGGCAGTCTGGAAAGCGAAGCAGCCAAGGTTATTACCCTGGAGCAGGTCGGCAGAGTTGAAGACACCACCGGTCAGGTTTTCGACATTGACGCCGGCGAAGTTGTTCGTTTTCCCATCCAAGTTACCTCCAATGTCGAGGAACTTGGGGTGGAGAGCAGCAAAGTTCAAAACATCTCTAGATTCACGGTCAGCGCATATTCGATACGATGGATATAGCGTTAACGTTAACGTACCCCAGGAAGTACGGGATGGAGTAGGGAGCGGTCACGCTGCGGCGGTACCAGTTTTCTGGGATCCTCTCGTGACCGAATGGAGCAGTGTAGGCTCCGTTTTCACCCTCGATACCAAACCAGCTCTGAATAACATCGTAGGTCAACGTTCCGATGGGATCTTCTTCGCTGTGGTTGGCCATGAATCGGTAGATGAATGTGAAAGCAGCTGGCTGCACGAGGATGCCTGGGAACGGAGCGTTGAAGAAGTAGGGGTTGTTGGCAATCTGGCGATCGAACCTTTGCGAGCGGTATTCAGCAAGGCTGTCGAGAGTGACAACACCACCAGGGGAAGCGTTGATCAGATCTTGGAACTGGTCGGCTTGGGTGATGTAGTTGTTGCCGGACTCGTAGAGGTCAGGGCGGGTGGGGGAGACGTCGTTCTCATACCTGAAGAAATACGTGTTAGCAACTGTATCTCCGGGCGGCATGGATGTTTGCTTACTTGTTGTGCGAACCAATGAGACCGTGTCCATTTTGCGCGAGGAGGCCACCAACACCAGGTGGAGGAGTGCCACCGATCGACCATGCCATGAGATCTCCGCTATCGATGAGAGCACCAAGGATAGCAAGGAAGGCAGAGAGGTCGGTGCCCATGCCGACGATGTTGTCAGTCACATCGATGAACTGCGTAACGGTGGCGTATCCATTTCTTGGGAGGAAACCGCTACACACCAATGTCAGCCGAAGGATTCAAGGGCCTAATGATGGCGATGCACCCACTGGTTCGCGAAGGCGTTAAGACCAGGGCAGACACCTCTCAAGTCGTTCGGTCCTGGAGCCTGCCACTCGTGGCCACTTCCAGGTCCAACGTCGATGAGCTGCTTCTCGGCATCGAACGTTGGGACGGCCTCGAAGACACCAGTGGCTGCATCAGCACCCTGCTGGCGCTTCTCGGCCATGATGGCGGCAGCACGAGCTTGCATCTCTGGATCATTTTGAAACTTCTGCATCAGCTCCAGGGGGAAAGCTGCAGTCATGGGAGCGAGAGCGCTAAGAAGCGCTGATGCCGTAGAGAACTTCATGGTGGTGCCGTGTGAAGATGATGAGCGAATTATGGCCTGCAAATGCCACATGTTGGTACAGCTTCTTGGGTCCTTATATCCTCTACGAGCACATCTCACAAGTGGGGACTCTCCGAGGTGATCTACAAATGACCATCGAAGTTCGCATGTTGACGATCCATCTCCACCATTGTCATGACCGTGTCCAGCATCATCAACAGCATGCTCGCCGCTATGTGCTCCTGTGGTGCCTTTGCTGACCACCACGCGTACTGCAGATGGGTAAGTCGCAGCGGCAGAGTGTAGCAGATAGCGTCGATTTACGACGTCATCGATCGATCCATTGTGTGCCAACGCGCCTGACAAGCATGTTGGATTTGTCGTCAGAAGTCCGCTCGGTATCCTACTGGTCAGACTTGCCAGAGGCTCAGAGTCCGAGGTAAATTTCCAAGAGCTGCGGCGTACAGCAGCGCTGTCGATCAGGTACACAAGTACACAAGTATGTACTTTCAGCCTCTCCTAAAGCCGATTAGGAAGGTACCGTCGTTGCTGGGCTCCCGAACAGGCTTGGCTCTTCGACAACACAGGAACGATCATCATTGCGAACTTTTCGACTGATGATGTGCGGCGAAACTTGCCCAAAGCCACTGTGACGCACGTTCGGCTTCAGGTCCGCTCCTGACATGAGGCTGCACTCTTCACGTTCCTGATCCTTTCGCCTGCACGTATGGGTCGTGCTCGTTTTACTCTAGCTCTTGGATCGCTCCACTCCGCTTCTTCTCCACGTTGTTGTGGGGGTCGTCGTTGAGTTCCCCGATCTTTCTAGCTCCTTCGAGCAACGGTCGAATGGTGAGAAGACCACTCGGCGCAGTTCCGGATCTGTTGAGGATACAAAACACTTCGTATGTCCAGGAAGGATGCCGTGTGGTTTTTGTTCAGTGATTCATCCTCAGTGACACGAACGTTGCCTCGGTGTCAACAAGTACTTGCTTCGCTGTTGCCTGACTCTCCGTCAGGCATACCTTGATTGATTTGGTATCGCAGTTTCGGTCTCCGAGTTTCGTTGAGCAGAGGTTGCCTTTGGCCCAACGATCGTCGATTCGAGGGACGTTCCGTCTTGCCTCAGAAAAGATCAATGTGCGGTCGAAAATTTCTGACTGCTAGCTGTAGTCTCATTCACCCCAGGGCTCCGGCAAGAGTCAGGCAAACACTCAGAACAGCATCATGACTCCACTTGCTGTTCGACCACGTACCGCCCATGATCTCGTTCAGCAATTCCACGATCCAGTCACGCTCATTTTCGCTATCCGTACAATCATAAGTGGAGGAAAGCGCTCCAGGATAGAAATAAAACTCAACAAGGCCTTTCCGACGAGCTTCGTCCGAGAGCATCCAGACTCGCAAGCTGATGGCTCGATTCTGGCTGGCCAGGTCGTCTATCGAGAAGGATTCGAGTTTCTCGTGCTCGTCTACCGTTGAGCTCTCGAGCAGGAACATGAGCACCTTGTTGACAATCAAGGTCAAGACTGCGTGCCAAGAGACGACTCGAGACTTGTCATGGCCTGGCTGCATGTATATAGTCCGCATAGGCGCATCTATATCTATCCATGACGGAGGTCCGACATCGAGGCCAGAGAGAACGCTCGATTCGATGCCTTTGCCGATCTCATGAAGTGTGCCATACATGGAAACGGCCAAATCGATTGCTCGATTGAAAGCATCTTCTTCTCCCTTGCGACAAAGGCGGGTGACTTTGATCACATTCGGCAAGAAAGCGAGCTGGGCAAACACCTTACGATATATCTGGTTGAACTCGTCTCTTTCCTCATCCGGCTGTGATAGTAGCGCCTTTTGCCATTCTGGCGAAGCAAGAAAGCAGTCCTGTTCTGCAAATACCGAGTGTGATATAATTGGGCCAAAGTTCTCCAGAACAGCGAGGAAGGTCGTGCGATCGCTGGGTTCAAATACACCTCGATACTTGAGCAGTTCGCTAATACCAGCAGCATGGACCGACCAGCAAGGTATGCGAGCCAGCTGCCTTGGGACCAGTAGAGATTCAAGTCGGCCAATGAGCACAACAGACAAGAACGTGCTCACGCAGGTACGCTGAGAAGAGTCTTGCAGTGCTTCGTTGATTGCTGATAGCGCTCGACCATATAGCTTTGGATCGAGGTTCCTGTAGCTGCGTGGAAGGATAGTATCCTTAGCACATGCATCGAGGCAACACGCTACTGTGGCTGTCAGAGCAGTGCTTGAGCCAAGCATTCGTGGCACATCCCTAATGAAGCAGCACGAGCCTAAAAAGGATGGTGTCTCGGGCTGCGTATCTAGCTGAAGGGCTCCAATAAGCTCTGCAGCCACGAGAGTTGCCGGGTCAGAACTGATGCACGGAAAAACATCGCCTGCGAGCTGAAGTTCGGTGACGTCGTTTTCCAGTCTTACACTCAGTTCAGTTGAAGCCTGCTTCAAAGTACCACGTGCCGACTTCTTCGGTAATGGTTTATCGTTATTTGGCTTTGGTAAGAGGGGGGCGTTCTCATTCGCTGTCTTCGTCCGAATTGGCATAAACTTGACCTTGCGAGGCGGTCCAGGGCAGAGCCGATTCGAGTTCACACATTGTCCGCAGCTTGGCCAATTTTGATCGCACTATGCATCAAGATCAGCCATGAGAGCATATCAGTGGCCGGCCGGCACTCACTTTGATCTTCCTGCCTCTGCAGGTCATGCATCTTCTCGTCACGGCAACCATTGGCGCTTGACTCTCGTGTTCAAGTCTCTCTCAGATCTTTCCCGAGTGCTGCAGCTCTCAAAGTGGAAGGCATGGTCGGGCCTGGGCGTCTGCTCTTAAGTCAGACGACCGGATGCAGCGTGTTAAGTCCATCCACTCAGCTGTAGTCAGCCCTGGATAAGAGTGTGAATCATTTCGGGGCTACATGATGTCCTTCGGCCACGAGTGGGAAAGAGGAGGCTGGCGGATCTGACGCTAATGCCGCTCATGAATGCCGAGAAAAGTCAAGCGCAGCCTCGAGACCTGAGATTCGGGGGGGGGGGGGGGGGGGGGGGGGGGGGGGGGGGGGGGGGGGGGGGGGGGGGGGGGCATGAGCAGATGAGGTAAAATTGGCTTCAGTTCCTGAGGCCGTATGACCTTCTGTGAGGACAGCACAATCCGTCTGTGCAGCTTCGAAGGCGTCGAATGTACAGTCATTGTGCGATATGAACGTCAGCAGTCTCTTCGACAAGATACGTACTCATGGATGGGTGGTCGACTAGTTAGACCTGATATCTGATTTCGAATTGTGAAGCCAGTGACTAATGAGACGTGTACAGCAAGAACCCAAAGTACCAAGCAATGTCCTCGCTCGTCCTACCACACTCGAACACAGCCTTGCAACTTCTTCATCTCCAGCATGTGAAGCAACCCTGTGCCACCTAACACCCATTCCGCCCCTTCAAGTTTGCACTGACGCCTGGGACTCCCCTGATCAATCGAAATCTTCGCTGTCCTCCCCATCGCCGGTGTATGCATCTTTGCTCTCATGGTCGATGGATTGCCTAACATCGAAGCGAGAGGGGGCTTTCTCGAGGGTCTTGACGATCTCTCGATACATGGGCTGGAGTTCTGATGACCAATAGTCCTCCCATTCTTCTTTGGACGCCCGTGCCCACTCCCATAGTTCTCGCCCGCCGATCTCCAAATATCGTAAATCGAAAGAATTATCCAACTTCAATAGCGCCCGTTCCACATCGAGATCTTGCACTCCCCTGGGAAGATCTACCGGAAGCTGCAAATTGCCGTCTCTTGTATGAAGGGATTTGCCAGAAGTGTCAGCCGCCACGAGCAATCTAACGATTTCCAAGTGCCCCGAGAAGGCTGCGTCATGGAGGGATGTCCGTGTCGTCCGCCTGTCTTTGCTGAGGTATATTCCAAGATGCGTGTGCTCAAAGAGCCAACTGTCTCGCGCCCAAAGCATCTCTAGCGGTAAGGAACGTTCCAACAGCATTTGAACAACCTCAGTACGGCCGCTGATAGCCGCAAGGTGCAGAGCGCTTCGCCCGCAGCAATCAACACGTTCCAGATCGGCGCCCATTACTAGAAGGTCTTCCACACACTCGAGCAGACCGTGCTTCGCCGCTCCATGCAATAACGTTCGATCAGCGCTGTCTGCTTGCACCATCTCGGGAGTTACGTGAGGCCACAGTATGGAAATCGCTTCCCGGGTGAAAACCGTTTCCACCTTGCGGTCATCAGACAGAATGCAATTTATTGCCGTTTCGCCGCGATCGTTCTTTATTGCCAGATCTGCTCCGAAATCTAGGAGGATCTGAATGCACGATAAGCATCGAGAGCGCGATAAGTTTAGAAAATGACAGGCACAGTGAAGAGCCGTTTTTCCACAAGAGTCGGTGTCGTTGACAGCGGAGGCATTCGCTTTCAAAAGGACTTCCAGACATTTGTCAGAGCCGCTGTAAGCAGCCGCTCCTAGCAGTGACCCCCATTCAAACTGCTCATCATCGTCCGAAAATCCTTTTGCTTCAAGGAGAAAACGTAAGCTACGAACACAGTTTCCTTGAATAGCATAAGACAGTAGGTCGTTTCCGCGGTGATGTGCGGCGTAATAATCAAATGGACAAGCTTTGAAGAGGATTTTCAAGCTTTCAAATGAACCCGACTTAGCGGCCACAAGTATGGGAGGGGAATCGAACCCATCTCCATAGTTAGGGTCGTCTCCCGAGTCGATCAAAAGCTGGATAGCATTCGAAACATTGTACTGGGCCAGACAATGGAGGTAGGTCCTGTTCTCGTAGCTTGCGACCAAAGATCGAGTGGCTTTGATGAACTCCATGGCACTATGTACATGGCCGGAACTTATCGAATTTTTAACGACGAATGCACATACCAGCGGTCGTGCACTGGTGCCATGTCCGTAGGTCTCACGAGAAGTTCGAACGTGACTTGTTAGCGTTTCAGCAAAGCCCACGGCCCCTGAGACAACAGCATTGACCAACACTTGAATAAATGCTTGTAGCTCTGGGCTGCGTTCTGTTTGATCGCATTCTCCGCTAGCGTCGACCAGACCAAAGTATCTCGACCACCAACCCTCGCTTACAGCCTCAAGTACATTGACGAGACCTGTTTGCTGTGTAGCAATTGCGATCTTCGAGAGCTGCGGTGCGGCTCTCTCGATCAGGCTGAAGAGATCATGTTCAAACCCCAGAGACTGTTGCTGAGTGCGCCTCCACACGCCGTGCCAGAAAGCGGCTCTTTCAGATTGGACTATGAGGGCCTGGTCTGTCGTCATCGTTGGTTGATGGTCGAGAAGCCATGATCGGTTGCGACTTGTTCTGGTGTTGAGTGCAGCGAATTTCAGCAATTCGCAATGCTCGATACTATCGAATACTTCCCAGACCGAAATTTCGGCATGTAGACTGTTAGCCATAAAGCTCTTGGCCATAGTGCTCTTTATATCGGCCTCCATGCGCTGGAACTCGGCGGACGCGAGATAGTCTCGACATGTCTTGGCCACCTGCATGACGACTTGAGACCGCTCGAAACGGAAAATGAACAGGTCTTCAGGCAAGTTTCTCTTTGCGAAGAAGTACTCAACAGATTGATGAATGCTCCTCAAACAACGCTCACGCCCTTCAGCACGGAGAAAGACTTGGCATGATTTCCAAGCCGTCCGCAACTCTCGAATGCGGAATGCAGAAGGAAAGGGGTTTTGAGATTTCGAAACCTCCATACATGCCAGCATCGCACCGAACGTGATCTCCGTCAGACGTGGTATGTTCGCAACTACGCAGTGCAACGCGAACGCTGCGGTTGCACGGTCTCTGTCGGGGATTTGGCGAAGGAGACGTTCATACATGGCATCCAGTCCAGGTGGAAATTCCTCGAGTCGGTCGAGGGCATCGTCCGGTCGAGCGTCGTGCAAGCTACGAAGTGCCAACGCGGCCCAGAGGAACGTACCGCCCGATTTTTCTTGGAGCGTTCGTTTCACCCTTTTGGTAATTTCTTCGGACCAGTCCTGTGTGGCAGCCAGGTCCGAGATCTCCGCGTCGATGTACTTGTCTATGTCGCATCGCACGGCCCATTCTTCATCCACATCGATGACTTGGAAGAATTCTGGTGACGTGTTTGCGTGGTTTGGGAAGCGCCCGGGGTGATGTGACAATATGATCCTGACATTTGGCTTTCTGTCTTGCTCAGGTTCTCCTCGACACAGTCGAGCAAACAAGTCGAACACATTGCTACGAGAGGACTGTTCGATTTCGTCGAGTCCATCGACTAAGATTCTTATTCCGCCAAAGACGGTCTGATGTAGAACTCCGAGAAGATGCCGTGTGAGTGCCTGGACGTTGGAGAACAGTGCCTGGCCTTGCGTATGGTAGTCGTCCACAAGCTCGTCCGGTAGCGAGGCTGACCCTTGCTTGAGTAATTGCCTAAGAATGCTCTTCACAACCGCAAGATAAGTTCTTCGAGCAGGTATCGCTGCATCGCAGAAGAAAAAGGCGAAGCAGTGATCTGCGCTCTCCAGGTGAGATAGGATGGCAGTTGACAGCGTCGACTTGCCAATTCCAGGGGTACCGACCAGGCTCAAAATCTGTGGTTTAGGACGATCCAGCCATTGGCGAAACTTCCAATGAGCCTGTAGCCACCGACAGGTTCCCGACGCGTGCCCAAGGCCGTTTCGGATACGTTGCTTGACGGAATACAGATCGTCGAGAGGATTTGTCACGAACAGACCTCTCAGAATGGCCTTCCGGATCTCGAGCTGTTCTGGTGTGGCGTAAGAAAATGCAGATGGAGTCTTGGGACGCGGAATGCCTACAGTCATGGTCTGGGAAGTTTGCCATTCTTCAACAATCCCTCTTGCGCAGCATGCAGCCATGGCACTGGCGTACGACTGCCACTGCTTGTTCTTGTGGCTGTCGGCGTAGTCGCACACGCTTTTCACAACAATCGTAGGGAAGGTGTCCCAACACCCAGCACCCTCCATCTCAAATCCGATCACATTTCTCGTCGTGACCAACTCATCTCGGAGTTTCGAGTTTTTGAGCACTTGACTCGACGATGCGATGATTCCGAAGTGTATTTGTGCGGGCAGTGCAGGCCCACTCACTGGGTTTGCGTTCTGTCTCCGAAGTATCTGTTGTTGCGAAAGACCGCTTCTGATGTCGACTGGCTCTTGGCAGTCCTGGATCCTTCTCCGACGAACACATGTGCCAATATCGCAGTGCAGGGCGTCGCACTTTGAATCCTGAGCTTCGTCACAGACGGGATCACCTGCACTTGTACAAACCTCGCATATACATGCCAAGTGGTCGCCTCGATGCCGATGTGGGTAGTCAGAAGGGAAAAGGTGATCGTTTCCATGGCCAGGATACGGAACGTCCACCAAACAGTCTTCCGTAATGTACTCATTGATTCGCTTTGTCAAGACTTGAACGCACTTGCTCCTTTGAAGGTGATTCAGGAAGTTTGCAAGCTCTTGCCTCGGCCGCCCAAGGGTATCTGCAAGCCCGTCTTTGATCTTGACAACATCAGCGTAGTTTCGTCCGAAGTCAGACTGGAGGATTTGGGTGCTAATCAAAACATCTCCGAGCAGTATCTCGTCTCCTTCAGGTGTAGATGTTGCACCACCAGCGACACCAGTCACAAGCGCCAGCTTGATCCTGGTGAAACTCTGGCGCATATCTCTAGCAGCATTTGCGGCGTTCAGAGTGCCCATGCCGCGGGGTGCGACGAGAACAATCGGTTTCCCCCCGAGGATACCAGTAGTGTAGAAGTTCTCGTCATGCTCAGCTTTTCCTAGACCGCTGAAGGTCTCCGTCAAGAGAGCCTCGACCGCATCGCCTTCGATTTTCAACACGCAGATGATCGCAATCTCGAAGTGTTCTCGTCGCAGCGGGAAGGCTGCCATTGTGCGATGGCTGGGCTTAGCCTGATCTTGAGGAGAGCATCGGCTCTAATTGTGCTATGAGATGGGAGGCGAATAGCGTTGACGGTTCCGGCTGTTCAGTGATGAGATCGGTATTCTCCTTGATATGAATGTGGTTGTCGAGGGCGAGGAAAGAGACGGGCGAGAAGCCAAGTCCTTCCATCACCTGTGGCTTTCGAGGCGGGAAGCTCGAGAAGTGCGGCCTCCTTTGTGACCCAATCATGTCATGTAACAAGCCGCCCCCATGCAGAGCGGAAGGTACGAGGCTGCATGATGCAGCTTAGCTTGGCGAAGGCGCTCTGCGGTGACCATTGCAGATGAGCTCATGATGGATCACTTCGACTTCCCACACATTCGTTGCCAATCCATCCATGCTAACATGCTGTTTAAGTCTGGAATTCCAACCGCTTTCAAAGCCGAGACTTTGATCAAGGAGCATGGTGGTCGCTCGTCATTGTGCTCTAAATCGAGCTCGACACCGCGCACCGTGCAGCGCAGGATAAGAGCAACACCATGAATCGAGGCGTGGGTGCTATGAAGGCAGGGTGTTTTTCGACATTACACTGCAGTCCTGACCACAGTCTCAAGTCGGGAGTGACTCGCTGCCACACTGGATTTCAAAGTCGACTTGGCGAACGTTCAAAGTGCTCCTCGAAGAAAAAGCTCGCGCTCCACGGAGAGTACCCAGTCCGTGCGCGAAGTCGAGCACAATTGGAATCGAGATAGATGTGAGCCACGAGAACGAAGCCTGAAGTAGAAATTCGTGCTATTCCAGCCGGGGCGAGAACTCAACTCGGCACTCGCAAAAGGGGTATCTCATATCATGCTTCACCAGCCGAAAGTCTTCGCAATCCTCATCTTGACCCCTTCCCAGCTGTTCAACTTGGGCCTCACATCGAGGTAGAAGCTTAACGGAATGCCTGTATCTTTTCCCTTGTAGAAATCGATGACATAATCCACCTTCATTCCACAACGATCCACCACCCAATCGTGCCGATCAAATGGTTTCGCATACCCAAGCAGACTGTTCCATCTCGCTTTAGGCGTTGACGCCTTGCTGTCTCCCGCAAAGCTCACCAACTTGGGTCCTCCACATCTTTCGCTTCCCCACCCTTTCTCCCAGTCCTTGATCTCTAGCCATGCGCGCTCATTCACAGCGTTGTGGATGGGTACTATTGAGGACATGTCGCCCGGGCTGGCTTCGTGACCTTTTCGCTGCATGGCGTTGAAGAACATCTCTTGCGAGGGATAGACCCAGTTGCCCGTTTCTCTATCATGGCCAGTATCCTTCTCGTTGTTGGCGGGCAAGGCGGCTTTTTCTGCGGAGTTGAGGGAAGAGTCGGTGGTGATGGCTCGGGGAATGGTGGAGATCTCGCGGTCGGTGGAGAGACGGTACATCTTGGGCCGTTTTGGTTGAGAGGCCGGTGATATTGAAGGCACTGGCGGTATTGCCTCCCATCTTCCAGCATCAAGAGACCATCTCGAGATGGGAGAATGCGGCGATGGCGTCCGGATGCTGATGGGATGTGGAGGATTGAGATTGTCGTTGCCCAACTTCGCCTTTGCTGCTTCCAGCCATTTCTCGCGGGTCTTGTGGTCGACAGGACAGGCTGCAGCGGGGTCAGAGGATTCTGGCGGCATGATAGCGTTCATTCACTCGAGGATGGAAATGGAACAAGCGTGCTTGCATGTGATGGAAAGTTTGGGCAGTCGCGAGGATGAGTAAGCTTGGACCCTGCGTAACCTTAAATCTGAAACAAAGTCCTACTGCCGAAAGCAGCAGTCGTCTAAAAACATCGCCCCATTTTTACAACAACACCCCATAAATTGCCAGCACAACACCATACCACGACCACACGAGCACCAGCAACCATGGCCGAAAACGAGATATACAGAGCCAGCACGTATGCGCCTGTCAATATCGCCGTAATCAAGTCCGCGTGCCCCTCCCAGACCCGAACTACTGAGGAAGCGCTGACAATCATTCACTCACCTCCAGATACTGGGGCAAGCGCGACAGCAAGCTCAATCTCCCTTCGAATGCCTCATTATCTGTGACCCTCTCCCAAGACGACCTCCGTACCCATACCACCGCCAGCTGCAGCAAAGAAGTACCCGAAGACAGCCTCACCCTGAACAATGCCTCGCAAGACATTTCTGGCGCGAGAACACAGGCATGCCTACGCGAGTTGCGGGCACTGCGGCAAGAGATGGAAGATAAGGATCCCTCACTACCAAAGCTTGCTGCTATGAAGCTGAAGATTGTCAGCGAGAACAACTTCCCCACCGCAGCTGGTCTCGCTTCTTCGGCAGCTGGGTTCGCAGCGCTGGTCAGAGCAATCGCAAACCTCTATCAGCTGTCTGTATCACCCACGGATCTCTCGAGGATAGCAAGGCAAGGTTCTGGCAGCGCATGTCGGAGCGTCCTAGGCGGATACGTGGCATGGCAGAAAGGAGAGAAGCCAGACGGCAGTGACAGTGTAGCATACGAGGTCTCGCCTGCCTCGCACTGGCCAGATATGCGCGCGATCATACTTGTTGCCTCTGCAGAGAAGAAGGACGTGAGCAGCACCGCAGGCATGCAGCAGACTGTGGCTTCGTCAGCCCTCTTCCAACACCGCGCCGATGAGGTTGTGCCGAAACGCATGAAAGCAATGGAGAAGGCTATCCACAACCGTGACTTCGAGTCCTTCGCCGTCTTGACCATGAAGGACAGCAACAACTTCCACGCATGCTGTCTGGACACTCAGCCGCCGATCTTTTACATGAACGACACCTCCAAGGCCGCAATCCGCATGTGTG
Organism: Zasmidium cellare ATCC 36951; assembly: GCF_010093935.1. Taxonomy (NCBI): domain Eukaryota; kingdom Fungi; phylum Ascomycota; class Dothideomycetes; order Mycosphaerellales; family Mycosphaerellaceae; genus Zasmidium; species Zasmidium cellare. The sequence goes on along the minus strand of NW_022986993.1, from coordinate 81,753 downwards.
AGGCGATCAACAGCACCCAGCCAGATGAGAAGCCCATCTGCGCGTACACATTCGATGCTGGTCCTAACGCTGTTGTATACTACCTTGCTGAGCATGAGGATCTTGTCGCGGGCACTTTCAAGGCTATCGTCGGTGACAAGACTGGCTGGGAAGGCAATAGGGGCCAGAACATCAAAGTGAGGAGTGAAACTCTGGAAGGAACGCAAGCTGCCGCGGACCTCTTAAAGTCTGGTGTCAGCAGAGTCATCTTGACCAGTGTCGGCGATGGGCCAAGGAAGACCGAGGAGCATCTCTGCTAGGATGGGGATTCGACTACGAAACAGGCAACATCGTCGCCTGCGAAGCGCATGAGATTGGGCTGAGTTCCGTTGTGGAATAGACAGCGTCGACAGGCGCCCAAGGGGTACAAGATGCATTGGTTTTGGAATGGAAGCTGTTTCTTACACTTCAATGAGCTGAGCCTTGACGACCAGCAATGAGATACCCAGCATACCATATTGTGAGCTCTTAAGCTCGCTTTTCACATGTCCACCTGTTGAAGAGCACGGCGAATTTAGGCTTCTGATCTGTCCTCTACAGACATTCATCGTCTTCTTTGACAATGTGCCTTCCCTTGACAAATATCGCAAACCCCGAGAACATGTTAGGATACGAGACTGACATGCTTCGACCCATGGGCTCGGTATCAGTGCGACTCGAGGAGACAGACCCTTTTGTTTCACTGGCCAATTGCAGCCTTCCTTCAAGCTCAGTCTTCATCCTGTTCAAATTGATCATTGTCGATATTACACTCCATCCCGCCTTTCCCCGACAATCTCCAGCTGACCAGTCGTCCGAGACAGCTCTCCGTGGCATGGCCGACCGTCTCCTTACGGGGATCTTCCCCTTGCCACAAATTTGATCAAGACAACTTTCAAGTTCGTCAGTAGCCTGGTCGTGGCGCAGCGGCGAACGCAGCGCCTCGGCGTTGCGGCCACGCCCGTCTATACTTCACCGCCATATACGCCATCAACCTGCATCCATCATCTCTAGGCATTCATCTCCAGCAGCAGCGAGCGAGCATCCATCGTCTCTGGGCATCTATCTCTAGCAGCAGGCGGTCACCCATTGAATCCAGCAGCGAGCGAGCATCCATGGCCTCTGGACATCCGTCTTCAACTGCAGGGAGTCGAATATCGACTTTAGCAGCGAGTTCTCCTCAGCTCCAGCAACAGTAGGGGGACCATCCGTCGAATCCAGCAGCGAGTCTCCTCAACTCCGGCAGCGAGCGTGCATCTATCGTCTCTGGATATCCATCTCCAACAGAAGGCGGTCACCTGTCGACTTCAGCAGCCAGTTGTCAACTCCAGCACCAGGCGAACATCCATCATCTCCGGACATCCATCTCCAGCAGCAGGCAGTCACGTATTAACTCCAGCAGCGACATTGAATCACTCCAGCAGTCAGCGTCTACCTTCGAGCTTCAGCAGCGGGCGAGCCACAATCAATTTGGACAGTTGGTGAGCATTCATCCAAGTAACCCAGCATACTCCAACCCCAAGTGAGCATCCACCGACTTCAAACCTAGGGCCGCTAAGCAAACAATGAGCATTCACCAACTCCAGCAACAAGTTTCGACCTTCATCGCGTGTCCTTCGCACTTCAGCGACATACTGCTTTCGGCAGCATGCTACCTTTGGCACTGTGCTCCCTTCAGCAACGTGCATCCAGCGTCCGGCATCAAATTGGCCACTTCCGCCACGCGCTACCTTTTGCCACAAGCATGAAGACCGAACAAGACCTACCCCTTGTCAGGCGCTCCCAAATTTTGATAGCTGACCGTACCAACCCCAGTCATGACTCCCATTGTGGTCGACGTACCTATCCTCTGCCTTTATTGCTTGCTTCACGGCGTTGTTGAGTACTTGTAATCAGGCTTTCGAGGAAACGACCCATTGCACAGCTTGTCGACTTGCCGGGGGCTTGAAAAACTGTGAAGTCGAAACAAGCCCAGTGCACACTCTGCACTTGAGCATCGTCTCGAAAACGCTCCAGGTCCAGCTCTTCCATGCCCCTCACCTGATTCCACCACGACATAGTCATTTCTTCTCGGAATGCCCAACAACGACGAGCCTCCTCTTCTCCGAAAAGCTGCCGGGTCTGCTCAACATCGTCCGGAATCTGTTTTTCGAACAGGGTGAAGCCACACACCACGAGCCCATTGTACACCAAGTAATCCACGGCCCAGTCGAGGAAAGGGTCTTCGTCATATTCGTCAAGATCGTGATCACGATCCACACCGCTTCTGCAGTCTCATCACGGCCCAAGAGGACGGTGAGTAGAACGATGCCGAGTTTGGCAAGTATCACGGCCAGGCGAACCACCATTCTCACGTTCCATCTCCAGTCGTCGAGTTTGTCCACGCGGGCTTGCATCTCAGCAGGGAGCTTTGGCTTCGTGGTGGAAAAGAATCTGTCCAGCAGACGGACGGTGGCTGGTCCGAAAGCATCCATGGTCATCTCCCTCGCGGGTTTTGGTGCCCGCGCACCTGCCACTATCTCCAGGCCGTGTTTGCTTTCAGGCTGGCGTTTCAAGATGGCAGGCGCTGGTGATACCATGGTGTGGTTGCTGCTGTTACCAGTTGCGGTATAAGGTGAATGTTGAGGTGCTCGACAGGTACTGCAACAAGGTCCAAGAGACCTCCACCAGAAGTGATATATGTGTTCAAAGCTGAGATGAAAGCTGTCATAGCGAGCGAAAGCATTCGGTGTAGAAGCGAACCATTGAGAAAATCCCCATATCATGCGACATGCACCTCCCATGGTGTACCAGACAAGATTTCGAAAGTTACCATCAGGCTGTGAAGCTCCCGGTGGTGCTGACTTTTGCAACGCTGACGATTGGCGACGAGCCAGCAAGACAACCAGCAGATCTTCTGTACAATTTTCGAAGAAGTCTTCTGCCTACTGTCGCTATTTAATCTTCAGTTAGAGTACATGGCATTTTCTCTACGAGATACTGCACTTCGTTCCAAGCCACTCGCACATCATGGACTACATCGTACCTGCAGTTCTTTTGAGAACACGAGGGAACCCATACAGCGCTCCAGGTGACGCTCCACCACCATACGAGCCCATCGATCCGGAAGTAGCACGGAGACGAACCTACGTCCAAAGAATCCAATACTGTCAAACAGCCGGCACCGTCCTTCTCGTGCCTGTCATGCTCATTGTCCAAGTACCGTTTCTGCGGCTGGCAGACAAGCACTTCTCGCCCTCAGTCGCCAGAGGCATAAGGCGATCATACCTACGCGGCGCGCTGGCTGGTAATCTGGCTTTCGCGATGGCAGAAATCATACCCTACACAGGCCTCGAAATCTACGGACTCAACATCTGTCCACAGCTTCTCCCTAATACTGCCGAGGGCATGATCGAGCTGGAGGGAGCCGAGCGAGCTGCTTTGTCCTGGCCATGTCGAAGGGAGAGGATCCGTTTGTGGAGAGAAGGGCAAGGCTATCCTTTGTGCGACAGGTTGGACAGCGCGAATGGAGCGACACCGCTGGTCAGGGATCTGGTTTCTCATTTGGATTATGATATCTGGACGAGGAGGGAGAAGTCCACGGCGCTGCAGGGTGTTGCGAAGTTCATCGGCGAAGCACTTGTCGTGTGCTGGACGACCTATCAAGATGAAATGGAGCGTGCCAAGCAGAAGGCTGCATCCAGCGTGTCTGGAGAGAGCACGCAGGAGAGGGAGAATGCAAGAGACAGTTTCTTGTGGAAACACCCAAGCACTGTCAAGAACGAAGTCATTCAACGCACGCATGAACCGAGTTCAGCGGAGGTGCCCCAAGTCCCAAAGGCAGAGGTCGCCCCTGATGATGAGAGTGACGAGGAAGATGAGGCTGCGTTGTTGGCTTTCAGGGGAGCTACAGCTTGGGACTGATATCCACTTGAGATGGCCCTCTCACTTAACACGCAGCGGCTGAAAACAACGAGGCATCCTGCCGAAGGCTGAAATAGGTACTTGGAGGTGTACCCTCTCTGCGCGCTGCTGGCTCCAATGAGAATATCACTTGTTGATTTACCTGATAAGCATGGCCTTCGAATTCGACGTGTCCTCGATGCAGCTCAACTTGACCAGCCTGAGGTGAGGATATATCATGTAGCCCTGCCAAGGTGCTTTCTTATGAAACTTCTTCATTCCATTTGCACAAGCCGAAACATGTCGTCCACCGAGATCCAGACGCTAATCTAGCGCATCAACTCCATCCAAGCAGCAGCACCTGACGACATCGCCCCCGACAAGAAAGCCTCGTACCAGCTCCTCCTCGCCTCACGCGAGCTGAACGCAGCTCTGGAACCTCCCACCCAGACGGCCATCTTCGCAGCGTTCCCCGGAGTCCATTTGATGTGCGTGCGCCTGGCGATAGAAATCTGCCTTTTTGAGAAGCTCGTAGAGGCAGAGAATCCCCTGAGTATCCACGACCTCGCCGCCGATGGGTCTGCGGAGGAGGCTTTCGTTTTGAGCATTGCGCGGGTCCTTGTGGCGAAGGGCTTCATCGGCGAGACGAGGTCGAGCGAGGGTCTCGGTGCATACGTGCCTACGCAGATGACACGGCATATGGTTGTGCCTTCGGTGCGTGCTGGGTTTATCTTCCAGTAAGTCAGAGTCGGCAAACGCCCAGCAGCCACAGAACTGAGCCTCGAGAAGCTACGACTCCGGGCTCCTCATCCTCGTCCAGGGCCTCTCCTATTTCCGCTCCACATCCTTCCGCCTCAAGCAAGGTCATGGCCGCGGTCGCCTCCAATTCGCGCACGACACGGACGATGAAGATTACGTCTACTGGTCGAAGCAGCCGGGCGTGATGGAGAACTTCAGCACATTCATGCAAGGCTACTTCGGTGGAGGGGCACAGCCGACCCCTATGGAGTGGTTCCTATTCGATGAAGTCTGTTTCAAGGATTTTGATGCGACTCGAGTCGAGTATGCGTATGTCGACGTCGGAGGTGGGAAAGGCCAGAACATCCAGGCCATCGTGGAGAAGTACGGCGATTACGTCAAAGATGACAAGTTCTGTCTCCAGGATGTCGCACCAGTAATCGATGATATTGAGTCCAGTGGCACGGTCCTCGATGGGCGTATCGAGAAGATGGCGTATGACTACCTCACGCCGCAGACGATTCGCGGAGCGAGGGCGTATATGCTCGAGAATGTCTTCCACAACCACAACGATACCGTTGCAAAGGAGATCCTCAATATCTTGAAGGAGGCGCTAGAGCCGGGCATCAGCAAACTCTTGATCTCGTCGATTATTCTCCCGGATCAAGGGGTGCCCTTTTTTCTGTCTGCGATGGATGTGATGCTCAACTGCGTAAGCGGCGGGAAAGAGCGCACGGAGGCAGAGTGGCGGGCGCTGCTCGAGTCGAGTGGGTTTCGCGTGGTGAAGATCCGGTATCCACCCGCGGCCGGTAATGGGGTGATCGAGGCCGAGTTGACGTAGTTCACGTCCCCTTAGGTATCACCCACTGAGCTTCACTGCAGTACGTGCTTGGATCTTTGTCCGGGTCATATCCCAGTCTCTCCAAGGCTTCCACGCCCCAGCCTGAGAAAGCTTCTTTCGATAGATCCTCCTCCTTGTCGCCTGCCTGCACAAAGTCGGAGAGATAGCACCGCCCACGCGAGTATCGGTACTGCAAGCAGGTACTGTTATCGGCACATGCGATCTCGCAGAAGCGAATACCTTCGTGAGCTAAATCCTCCTCTGGCAACTTGTGGTTGGCGCCATTGTTCCAGTCGCGACTTGGGTTCTCCTTTAGCAAGGGAGTCAATGTCACATCGAGGATCGTAGCATAAGTGACTGGCGTCTCAGTGTACGCTCGACATCGCTCCCACTTCCATAACTGCTTCATCTGTTCTTGACTGACACGATGCAGTCCTAGCAGGGGCACGCACCACTTCTCCCGCGGAGTCTGAAGCCACTGCACCATCTCCCCTGAGAAGGTCGGATACATGGATTCGAGACGAATACCCAACTCCGCGTGGATCACGTACGCCAACACAGCATCGCCGCAGCAGTCGTCTTTCGCCCAGAACTCATACTTCGGATCTCTGCTGACTTTCTTCTTGCCGTTCTGCAACAGATCCTTTACGAGTCGGTTCGACAAGACCGTTCCGCCGCCTCCGTATGCGAACCAACGATCGTGAGCGCCTGGAGTAGGCGCACCGAGGTAGTGGGCGGTGTTTGGATCCAGGTTATCCAACATGCGGAATAGAGTGTCCCAGAAATAGTAGATATCCGCTTCGATGAAGACGTACCACTTGGCATGAGGTCGTAACTCGAAGGCCTTCTCGACCATGGGAAGGAACTTGAATCGATCGATTCTCCATCCTTCGTGAGACTTACCCACCGTCTCGCCAGCCTTCAAAGCCTCCTGCTGTTCAACATAATACGCCCAGTCGGAGTTATTAACCGCATACGAAGGCGGCAACTCCGCCAAAATATCAACAACTTCATACCCCCCAACTCGATCCTCCGCATCCGAAAAGATCAAAACATTCCCAACGACAGACCCATACGTCTCCAGAAACGTCTCCGTCTTGGCACGCTCGCCAATGCCCGTCTTCATGACAATCTGGACATCTCCGAGGAGCGCGGCCGGGAATTCCAGCGTCGTCGGCCCGGGTGGTATGTGGTCATGCGGACAGCCATCCTTGAGCGGCGGGAAGAATGCTTTGGTTTTGCTGGTCTTGCTGTGGATGCCGACGATGTTGAGGACTTTGAAGGCGCGGCGCTCGCTGCTGGCGGTGTAGATGGCGAGGAGGGCTGTGAGGAGAACGAAGAGGAGGAAGAGGAGAGGTCGGCGTCGCCAGAGGAAGGCCAACATCGAAGGAGGTGATGTTTGGTCGACGTCCACGGCGAGCTGTGAAGTGAAGCGGCAAACGGAATAGTGTTAGATAGAGAAACCGTTGCGTTCCACTCTATCCGCCAAGCCCACGTGCGACCTCAAGTGAAGGATTCTATGATGATGATGAGAGGTGACAACGTCGCATGAATTGCCTCACCTCAGGACAAACCTCCCGCCTGTATTATGACCATACTCCCCAAATCCTCATCTCGTATCGTGAAACCTTGAACATGAGTGCTGATGTACACAACACATGCTGCTCGTGCATGGCGCCGCCGTTGCACCGCCGTTGACGATTGTACAACCTCGAAATCCTTCCAGTAGCATGGAAGGCTATTCTATTAGCGAAGTCGCTTGCCTCTTTGTGGCAGAGTTACACAAGCGCAGCCAACCGTAGACGGCGAAGTGCCGCGGATTTCGCAGTTCATGCACGGCCGGAGCGGTTTGTTGCTTTTCGGCAAACGCTGGGGTTTGGCAAGTGAAGTGGTCCTCGGGTGGGCTCGGCCGGCTTGGCTATGTCATTGATTAGCTCTTCTTAGGTCTTCTGCGTGCTTTCGCTGTTCGTTTATTCTGGCGCCTGGAAGCTATGTTGTGGGAGGATGGCGGAGGGGCTTTTGTTGTTACGCAAAGAGTGACGAGTCGGGGGGCTTAGCATGCAGCCTCAGCACGCTTTTGGAAGGCATTGGTCTCGAAAGAGGTAGGTGAAACCAGTGGTTGAAATCAAGTGTATACTTTGGTGCGGTGCTGAACATTCTGTTGCTGTCGGTGTAGTTAGTGGATCGTGCTTACCAACATGTCCTCCTTCGAACGAATCACTCCTCAATGCTCAACTCCTGGATGGTCACTCTTTCCTCAGAATTCTCAGTCTTCATGTTCAGTTCCTTCCCCTTGACAAGACCACTCGCAGCATCCACAACTGACAACAGCTTCGATCGCCTCTCAAAGATATTCTTAAGATCGACCCTCCGCTGCGCTTCGATAGCGTTATGCCCAGTAATAAGAATGATCATGAAGAAAGACTCAATCACACTGGGCGGAATATTGCAGAGCAACTGTCCCGTCTCGCTCCAACGCATCACGCTCGCTCCCGTTAAGAGTCCGAACACGAGCAGTAGACCTGCCACGACCATGATTTCATGACCACAGATCCTGCCCATAGCCTGCGAGACTCTGAAGCTGATACGTCGGACATTGAGAGGCTCGGGGGATGGTTGCGGTATGTTTAGTGATGCGAAGAGCTCGCGATCCTCCACGTCGATCTTGACGTATTGGGGTTCTTCGTGGCCTTGGAGTTTGGTCTGAACATTTCGCAGAACGAAGCCATCGATAAGGCCAACGAGGCCGGCGTAGGTCCCGATTAAAAGCCACCAGTTGGTATCGAAGTTAAGCACTGGTCCAATGGCGAGCCAAGCGACGAAGACGACAATCAGCAGTGCGACTCCCGTGAGAGCACCAACAACATCGGCGTAGTACGTGATGATCCGTTGCACGCGATTCATTCTCAAGGCCGGGATGACGACGGGTAGATTGCCGGCTTGGTCGTTGGTGACAACGCGCAGCTTGAGTTCTAGGGTCGAGTCGACGCGGTAGATGGCGTCGATGCATGCCCGGATGTAGTCGGAATGTCGCTCTCTGAGGATCGCCAGGAATGAGAAGATGAATACCATTAGCGCACTCGTCGCTGAGTTGATGTCGAGCTGCCATTGATCTGGAATACTTTGTGAGTCTTTGTTCAGATTGGGATGAGATCAGAACTCACTGCTCCAGTCGTTCGCAGGGCCGAATGCCAACCACAGGATAATTGTAGCCCAGTAAAAGACAACGAACCCAACATGTCCGATGATACTCGCCAGCCCCTGAATAGCCTTCGTCCACCTCGTCGGCTCCGGCAACTGAAACTCAGACATCTCAAGCCTTCCCGCCGCCAGAGAAGCCTTCTCAATCCCCTCAGGTCCGACCTGTCCAGCAAGATCCCTGAACATGCGCCTCACACTCAACCCGCGCGATTGAATCTCAGCCGCAACAGTGAGGCTCTCATAGTACCCATTGAACTGCTGCCGCATCAAGCACGAATCAAACGCATAGCTGAGGATGGCCTGCACATCCGAAATCAATACCGGCCAGAGCGGATCGTGGGCCACACCAGCGCCCGCAAAGACCCACGCCCAAAGGCCGAGCTGAATGCAGCTGAAGACGATTGTAGAGCCCGATGCTCGGACGATGTTGTCGAGCCAGCGGTCCAAGAGCTTCTCTTTCTTGGCTAGGGTGTAGCCTGGGTCGGTCTTGATCAGAGTGCTGCTGTCTGGTATCGTCGCAGCCTTGTCGCCGTCTCTTGGCATTCGACTTGGCGCTGTCTCTGTGACGCCCAGCATGGCGCCCGGGCTGCGGATGGCCTTGATGAAGGAGTCCATTGTGGCGTGGTGATGCCCATAAGTCGCGGTTAATCTATGGAGTAAGTGGTCTGCTCACATTGTCAGCTCGATGCCTTGCCAATCGCCTTGTCCACGAACCTGTACTCTTGTGTATCCGCTCTTCGTTCAGTGTCTTCCAATTCTTCCATTCACAAAATCTTCAACCACTTGATGGTCCTATGGTGGCTTTCGCTCCGCAACACGTTGCACGCAGACAATCGAGGCAAGGTAGTTCATCGAGTTGGACATCAGCGTATACAATCGTTGTTTTTTTTATCGTTATCAACGATGGAGAAGTATTGAATCGACAACAGCACAGGTATGGCGACGCTCTAAATATATATTAGAATACAACTTTGTTTTAGGCGCTGCTGCCGACGCGTGGAAAAAAGTTTTTAAATGCCTCACCCACCCACGCACAAGCAAGCTTGTGCGCCCAAACGAAAAAGTATAGGCGGTGGCCCGAAATGGCCAAAAGGGTTCGAGGAGGCTAGAACGAGCTTTGACTTGAGCTAGTAGCTGAGTTAGCATGTGCTGTGGTGATTTTTCTTTTCTCGTTCGCACTCATATACTTCACGTTCAGGTTGCGTAGAACCGGTATGTCAGTCTGGGATCTGGTTCGCTGCCAACTCGAACATGTCCTGGTACTTCTGTTTCTTCCTACTAGACTCTCGACCCGCCAATTGTATACTGAAGCCACATGTAGATTACCTTGTCCGCGAAGTTCTCTTGGCAGCCTTGCTGACGAGGCTTCGATCGGGTGTCTTCTTGACGCAAAAGCGAACAGCGATGCACAGGATATGTTCTATTTGCATGCGCTCTATTATCGCTTACTCATGGACACGGCGTTTCGTTTGCTGTGTTGCTGAGACGACGAGCATTCGGTAGAGGTTTATGGTACGATCGGTCGAACGAACGTGCGCTGTAACAGTCGCAGGGACGCTCATCATGATCGTACATCTGATAAGACCAGGGCGTGACTCACAGTCACCATGCGAGTGAGGTTGAGGTACTGCCTAAGGCCAACAACAGCAAGGAATGCTGGACAGCCGTGGTGCAAAGAGTATGCTGTCTCGTTCGCCCCCGCATTGCTCTAGATCATTTGGGGTGCCGTTGCTACTCTGGATTACGCCGGCTATTGAAAGTGTTGGACTAGCTTTGTTGCTGTACTTAGCACTATTCTGTTTGCTGTGGCGAGTGTAGCCCTTAAGGGTCCTGGAACTGTGGTCAAAGTGTGACGTTATCGCCATCGTTTACAAGTAAGTGCCCGTCCAGGTGTTTTGATTCCCTGTTGTCGCTGCATTGATTGTAGTGACGATCGCCACAGAGCCACGACTTCGACATTAAAATTCTGCCTGAAATGCAGTCATTGCTCGAGATGGTCATAACAGAAACAAATGAAGAATGGATAGACTTTCATGTGTTTCATTAGAACAATCTCAAAAACACCGCAGCCCACCCACAAAACGACCGTCTCGAGCTTGTCTCAAACATCCCCATAAAACACACAACCCCATCCGCGCAGCCCATCCACCACAAACATCCCCACCTCCTGCGTGAATCTAATCCCAACGCCCATCCCACCGATTCGGGCGATACCACGGCCCACCACGTCCACGGCCCTTCCTATCGTCCCAGCGATCGCCACCGCGGTAGCCACGACCACCTCCCCGATACCCGCCGCCGTTGTAGCGGTCGAAGTCGTCGAAGTGGTCGTCGTCGTCCCAATCGCCGCCTTGGCCGGCTTGTTGGACTTGGTTGGCTTGCTCGCCTTGTTCGGCTTGTTCGGCGCGGGGGTTGAGGGCGCCAGGCTTTGGATGAAGGGTTGGTTAGCGAGTGCTGGGGGAGCGATGAGGGAGGGTGGGTGTGGCGTACCTGGGCGACGGGGTTGGCAAGGGCGTTGGCGGCGGCTAGGCCCATGAGGGTGGTGAGGATGTACTTGATCTGCATGATGGATGGTGCTGGTCTGGAAGTGATGAAGAGAGGTGGCTTTCAGAGTCTTGATCGAGGATGATGGTCTTGTCGGTGCTTGGTCGAGGAGCAAGTGAAGCCGAACATCAATACTTATATAGGCTGTCTTCTCTTCGCCAACGGATCCAGACGGAAGCCCTCGCAAACATGATCCCTCTCGAATGGCGACATTATTCAGTCCAGACAGGCTATATGCATCGCGGCGCGAGCACTTACGCAACGCTCCGTTCTCGATCTGCTCGTGCCCAGGCCCATCGGCACCGCATTAACCGTGCAGAGGCCAGTTAACAGATTCTCATAAAGTAAGCATCGTCGTACCGCCAGCTGAATGTAAAACGTGGTCGTGTTTCGTAGGCGCAATGCGGGCTGACGCCAAGGTGGATTTGGGTGAGGGAAGCCTGAACAGGTGAAGTCGAAGTTGGGAGGGATGCAGCCTTGCAGGGATCTGCGATAGAGTTCGTGACGTAGGCTGCGAGACATTGGATGTTTTCGATTGGGCTCGGCGGTCGCATTGCTGGGAGATGTGGTCGATTTCTGGGAGGCAGCAGTAAGATGATGAGCATGTTGTGCATGGCTGACCATATATTGGCTCGATGGGCTGGTATATTCTTGAGGTGACGATAAACTTTGTGGCGACAACAGCAGAACAGCTCATGTCTGCGATCAGTATTGGTGTTAGCTGTTGCAGACATTCTTGCTCGGGCCCAGGTCTTACCAGCAGTGAGTTCCCCATCTCCTTGTCATTCCTGCGTGGTGAGCTGCAACTGTGAATGGAGAGCAACAGCCAGCACATGTTGCATGTCGTCCTCGAGTCCGTCGCACTTACCTGTACTTTTCAACTCACGATGTCGACTTGCGTAACGCCATCGAAGACAGCTCACGAAGACGCTGCCAACATCCACGATGGATGGCGCGTACAGCATGATACAGTCCGCTGACATGCGTGAAGTCGATGTCATCCATCATTCTCTGTCATTTCAAAGTATACCGAGGATGCATTCGCCCTGCTCTTACTAACCCCCAGGAACGAGACGGCCAATCGCTCAGCTCTATGCATACATCCTCTTCTACGCTCGAATACGCGTCACGCTGTCGCCCCATGCAGAATATCGCTATGCCATGTCATGCCCTTTTTCCTTCCCTTCATGCAAACATGCTCGCTCCCCCGCTCTCAATGGCCTCAATCTCTGCCGCGCTCCAGGGCGTGCGGTGGAATCTTTTGGGTAGCTCGCTTCGGTCTGCGTACTCGCCCTTTGCGATCCGGATCGGCCCCAACTCCTTGGCACTTCTTCCTCCAATCTCGCCCAATGGGTGTTGCGGCGGTGCTGCGCTCGACGATGGTGCTGACGACGACGTGCTGGTGGGAGCTGACTGCGGCGGTGTGGATTTGAGGGGCCCGTGTTGGGTGGCTTTCTCGCGGTATGAAGCAAAAGACTCGGGCAGTTGGGGGGAGGGTGCTGCCGGGTGAACGTGAGGGGAGTGATCGAGTTCTGCGGGACAGTGAGCTCGAAGAACCCGCCAATGGTGTACAGCATGTCACTGCCTACTCTGCGGTATCTGGTGCCGGCGACCAACAAACTTGATCAAGGGCTGGCGGTGCTGGAGCAGGCGCCGCGTTGCTTGCATTGTGCTTCCTGGGATCTTGCCTGGCTGGGAAAGTGGTTGGAAGCTTGCGGAATGGGGGTATTGAGGCGCGCGGATTTTCGTAGTAACAGATTCCAAGACAATGCAGTCCAACAACACCAGCAGAAGCAGTCGAACAAGTGGTAATGAGTGCAGTGGCCGGGGGAAATGAAGCGGGACAACCGTTTCGTCGAGCTGCCTCTGCACTTATCGCCGTATCGCGCCATCTCGTGACGTCGGCTTTTGACTCCCGACGCCCGCTCCGGTCTCTTCCGACGCGCACCTGCCCTTCTGTGCGTCCTTCGGTCGGTTAGCAACAAGCGCATGTGACAACCCTCGGTGGATGAATGAATGAATCAAACCCCCGCCATGCACGAATACCTCCTCTACGCCCAGGTGCCCGTCGTGAGGGGTCGCCAGGTCCTGAACATCCTCGCTGGCGTCACCGCGTCGCAGCCCGTGCCGATTCGCGAGGAGCATGTCGTCTTGGCCGAGCTCAAGCCAGAACCGGCAGTGGTGAAGAAGGTAATGAAAGATGCATACTCTCTTGAAGAACCTCAATACTGACCTCCAATTCAATAGACCAAACAGCAGCAAGAGAAGCAGATCCCCTCATATCGCCGCCTCGTCCGCAATGTCGCAACCAACCCCGACGGCTCCCTCAACCCCATCCCCTGGCGCCTCCGCGCCGAGCAGACGCCTGACCCAGGCATGCCCAACTTCATCTCACGACAAGTCACCCAGCGCGACGTCGACTCCGCAGAACTCGAGAAATCGCAGGAATTGTATCGCTTCAAGTCGAACTACACCCTCCTCGGCCACCGCTTCGTCTACGGCAACGTCATCGTCCGCATCGTGCGGATTCACATTCCTGTCGACAACACCAAAGAAATCGATATCTTCTCCTCGGATGACCAGGATCTGAGACTCCTCGACCCGAGCGGCAACTGGCTCGTCGAGGCGATCACTCGAGTCGAAGACCCCTCGAATTCCGAACTCACCGACAAGGCCAAAAAGGACTTGCTCGCCTTTCAGACGCTCGTGGAAGGCGCCGTTGACATCTACACACCCGATCGGTTTGCCCTCGACACGCGCATCAGGAACGTCTAGGAGGCCTCGAGTGATCAGCAGACGAGTGAGCATGAGCATCCGGAGATGAAGGAAGGCGAAGATATTCATCACGGGAATGGAGGTGCAGACTTCGGACAGGTGGAGATGGTCGACCTTGTTGTGCACCGAGCCGACACTCCTACTGATACGCTCCTGGATCTCCAAATGAAGGAGTACGAGGCACAGCATCGGTGGAGATGATGAGTGTCAACGGCACGGGGTTCTCAGCGTCAAAGAACGGCGGGACAGGGTCCACAGCAGAGCATGTGACATACCTTGGGCGAGAGAACAGCTGGTACGCCGTCCCTCGGTAGACTCTGTCTTTCAGGTCTGCGGTAAATGCCCCGAGCGGGAGAGTATGATACCCTTTGGATGCTCTGTTGGCCTTCATAACTCTCAACTATCAACAACATGCCACTCTATGGTGCTGCAGATCATCTCAAAGGACTGGGGGAGCTCGATCGTTCCCACGTACGACAAGAAGACTGAAGGCTATAACTCATGATCACGCCCGTGGATCATGCATCGAATCCTCTCATCTCCCCTCCTCATTATTCTCCATCCCCCCTCTCCCCTCTAACTCTGCTTCAACTCTCTCTACTTAACTCTATCTGTCGTCTCCATTTCCAGCCTCGCACCAAACGCAGCACCAATTTCGTGAACTCCTCGATCTCGAGTATCCCGCCAGCCGTCTCACAAGAAGCCGTCTCACTGGAAGCTCAGTAGCCTCGAGACAGAACCCCCAAAGCCGAAGTACACGACCCGAGAGACGTCCCTGGTAGCACATGCATTTTTGCGCCGCTTTCGCGGAGAGAAGGCTAGCACGGTCGGGTTGACTTGTAGAGAATGTTGTGCTTGCATACCAAGGCCATCCACATTCAGGGAGATCGTAGACCAGTTGCCATCATTCCCGAACCTAGACGAGCTGAGCAGTGAACCGTTCTCAACTAGTGTTGAGGCCTGTCTGCACCTCACTACTCACCATCCTCTATCACGCGCTACTGACACGGCGACGCTTGTATCACTAGTACTGGACGTCATGGAGGATTGTCCATGGCCAGAATGTTCTGATTCGTTTGACTTACTTCCATCACCCTCAACTCACGCACGCCGTATGCGAGCCACTGTAGCTCAGAAAAGTCTTTCCACAATCGGCAGCTAAGTAAGAAAAATTCCTCCCAAATGCACACATAAGGCTTGCTATTCATTCCTCCAACAATCACGAGTGCTATTCAGCATCGCCAAGGCTAGAAATCTCAGCTCAACAATGCCTGCGTCGAACCAGAAAATCATGTACTTCTATCAAGACCCGCACAATACATAATACAAGGCTCACCAGGCTAAACTAAATCCGGGCTCCAACGAACCCTTGCCTGATGAATCGAGACAGGTTCTTCCATACGCCATACGCCACGCCTTGCTTACATCCTACTCGTAGAGCCTACCACATCCATCGGCGACATGAAGCTCGCAAATTCAATTTCGGGTATGTTGAAGCTTTGGTTGAGGCCCGTGTGCCACAGAAAATCATCGGTGTGGTCGCCCTCCTCGAGGCTAGGACCTGCTGCTGATGATGCGATGGGTTCCAGAACTGCAGCCCTGGGATGATGGCTGGGGGATTTGGCCTGGTCGGGAGAAGCATCGATGGTGGAGGTCTTCGGGGCGTCTGATCGGGGAGAAGGCAAATTCGGGTCGTGGGTCGCCGGCGCCGAGGGTTTATTCTCCTGGTCCGCGAAATTTTCCCTCCACTGCCATAGGAAGTCTTGTAAGAGGCTGCCGGCCAGACGGGACTGCACGTTCAGCTTTTGTGGTGAAGAGTTGGGGTCGGTGGGTCTACTCCACAGCTGCAGGAGGATCTTGGACATCCTGCCTGGTAGATCGTTGTCTTCGATGGAGCATTTGCGGATGAGCACAATGCTGAGCTTGAACATCCTTTGGCCTTCCTGCAGGTTGACTAATCTGACGTGTCTCGTTCTGAGGATTTTGAGGACGAAGACGCTGGCCATCATTAGGGCATTCTGAAAGATGACTGGTCCTCGTAACAAGACGTTGTCGTCGGGTTCCTGGCGCGACAGCTCCTGAATGATCGATGTAGCCGAGTGGTAACCGTCCAGTAGACCTTCACACGGAATAGTTTCTACATTGTGTGCAAGGAAGTGATAAGTTCGAAGCTGCAGGCAAGCGAACAGGAAGACCAGATGTGTTCGTCCTATGATGTTGTAAGTATACAATCAGCGGTTCAGGGGTTGGAAACCCTACTAGATGTATCTGAACCGAGCTGAGTTCGTAGGTCCCTCAGTTCACTTGCATACACCGGGATGAGGGTAGTGACAGTGAGTAAGTCGCCACTCGCCATAGCTCTATGAAATTTGTTGCATAACAGGAAGACGGCGCTGCTCTCGTATAGCGCTTGTGGGACGAGTCCCTGGCTGATCGGCTTGGAGATGAGTTCCAGCGTCGTATCGGCATCAAATAGAGGCGGGTGGCCAAGAAACGCCGTGATGCTTTTGTCAGGTTAGCCAAGTCGCAAAGAGCGTGCATAAGAGCAGGGGAACCAACTTCTCTGCTGCTACGAAGCAGGCCGTCCATGTTGTCAATGCTTCTTTGAACTCATGCAGATCCAAGCTTATCTTGACCCTGGAAAAGTCTTGGATCTCGAAAGGCTTGTGTATGCCGGCATGCATCGCACTAGTCTTGGCCAAAGACGCAAGGAAGTAGGATATATCTGTCGACATGGAAGAAGTGGGAAGGGACCAGAAGCAAAGCAGGATCATCGCTTTTATGTCGTGTCTGGAATGTGGTGGGCTCCCGATGGTCTGCCACAACAGATTTTTGAAACCAGCTGTGATGCTTGATAGCAGAGCAGGCTCGTACTCTGATCTTCTCGCGGCAATGGTCAAGATGGTCCAGAAGAGGAGGGGAGACTGCGTAAAGCAATCATCAGGCGTGATGCTGTCCTCGAGTATTGGCACGTAGGAATGATACCGTTTGAAAAATCTGCAATCAAGGTCAGCGTCGAAGAGTGACTATGCTATGGAGTCTCACGTTTTGAACGCCTGGTTGACCAGCGTCATCGGCAGTCTGGTAGTCCCTAAAGGTGGCGACTCTCCCAAGTCGCGCACACCAACCAAGTCATGATCTTGCGAGACTGGGTCACACTCCATCGCCGTGTCTTGCGAGCTGACCAGAGTAGACGGCTTCTCGCCAATGCCCTGCAGTCCAGGAGCAGTCGTGTCATCGTCATTCTGAGGATGCGAGGATGCTCTGTTCTCGTGGGCCGGATTGGTCGCGTGTGTAGCAGAGGACGATAGGGCCGCTTGGAGATGTTTGACCTGTCTGGACAGCTCATCCCATTTCCTACGAGAACATCAGCAAAGGGCCGGTATGCTGCACCGCTCGACTCACGAGTGCTTGTTGGCGCGCCTGAAGCTGTCATCATAGACGCAAGACAGACCCAATCGATGACATCGCCTACAGGTCCGATGGTGGCTGCCCTCACAACGAATCTAGGACCCGAGTCGTTAGAGAGCGAGACAACGTGCAACTAATGCAGGTCCTCCGGACAAGTCAGGACACGTTTCTTCTTGCGCACCTTACACTGGCGGCATTCTCGGCATGCCAATCTCTTGTTCGCGCGCCGGGGCGGTTCGGCAGGATCGGGAGGCAAGGGAGACGCTGTCGACGCGGCGCTGGGCAAGAGTGACCGGGCATGCGCTGGATCAGTCGAGTCTGGTGTCTGCATCGCTGGCGTTGCGGAGGGCAGTCTCTCGGAGCAGAGCGGCGGCGGCGGGCCCGTCTTATAACATGCGCACATAACCGGCCTGTGACCTCGCCGCCGAAAGCGCTGTACACGGTCCGTATCGGTGGAGGCTGCGATTGGCGGCAGGCTGGCGTGACCTGGGGTGCATATGTACTCCCCGGAATTCGAGGCAGGTGGCCCGTTGTCGTTGCGTCAGGCTGACCCACGGACGGGGGCGGCGTAACCCCAATGTCAGTACAGGCTTCTGCCGGATTTCGGCCCGAGGGAATCGCTGGATCTTATCGACACAATAAGATAAAGCCTCAACGGCTTTCACGCGCCGCACGGTCCGGGTCTACGGCAATGAGAGCAACTGCCTGGCTCAATTGTATAAGATCCAAGTGGGGTTGGCGGCACAGGCCCAGGGCCACCGACACTGTCGAGGAATCAGAAGGTGGTCATCTGCAATATTCCGAACAGGATGCTTCCAGCGGGAAGCTCGAACGAAGTGCGTGCGCACAGTGTCGCCAGTCCAGTGTGCCTTTCAGGGGTTCGGTCAGGTTATTGCCGCTATATCGATATGTGACTGATCTTCTGGTTCAGGTACGACGCGACAAGATTGAAAGCGGCCGTTGTTGTCGGCGCTGCGCTGCGAATCGGCTTCAGCACGATCATGATGCTGGATACAGGCGTGTGAACAAGACAAGGAAGATTGAGCGACTTCGAGCGACGACCGGTGGGCATGGAGCACCTGGTACATCGTCGGCGCGTGGTTCGTTCCTTCACCATAGACACTCACGCCTTTGCCAGCCTAAGCCAACGGTCTCTGTCGATTCTGCTGTCAAGCGATTGTCCTTACCAAGCCATCGCCCTTCATCTTCTTCTGTTCCTCTCTCCCTTGGGCAAACAGCCACGACTCTCACCCTTGATCGTGCCGTTGGCAATATGGTCATATCTGCGGTTGAGGCTAATCGTCTCTTTATTAAGTAAGTACTTGATGTGAATGAGCACGGTCAAAGCCTTCCACTGAAACATGACAGGTTTTTCAGGGAATACCATCCTTTCATCGACTTTCTAGACCCAGCGAGCTCGCCTGATGGAACATACGTGCAGTCACCGCTCCTGTTCTGGGCCGTTATCGCTGTGGCAAGCCGGCGTGACTGTAGATTGCAAGCAACGCTTGGCCCTCTCGTCACAGACCTCTTGTGGACAAAATTCGCACGGCCACCATGTTCATTAGCAGACGTACAGGGCATGCTTTTGACTTGTTTCTGGCCCTTTCCTGCGGCCTCTATCAGCCTCGACTGTCGGTCGGCTCTCATTGCGGCGACCACGAGTGTGGCCATGCAGATCGGGTTGAATTGTGCGGAATCCATGCAAGACTCGTGCGTCAATCAGAACGCACCACTGGTGGGCAATCTCAAGGCTGCGAAAACATGGGCTGCGTGCATTGTAGCAGCGAAAAGGTCAGCATTGGTCTAAAGACCTTGATAGTCGATTGCTCACAGCTTACATAGTGTGTTTGGATTTGCTAGCCAGCTGGCTGCTGCTCAGGACGACATGTCGTGTCGTTGCAAAAGTTCAGTCAGTTCCCAAGGAAGCCTGCCACTACAGCTCGACTATCTCCTTCAAATTTTCAAATTCTGCAACCGTGTTCATAATTTCATGGCACCCTTGGATCAGGTGACAGGGAATCAAGGGATCGCGAAACTGGTTGTCCTGGAAAGTGAGTTCGAAACCTTGCGCACCATTGTCGATGGTCGAATCTCAGGTACAGCTCACCCTTTACCTTAGCATTGATGTTTCCGTAAGCTGACTGACAGACTAACAGCAAAAGTGAGGGTTATGCTGCTGTTTGCTGGCCTCCAACTGCGCCTCCACTACTTCTTTGAGCCACGGAAATCATTTCACCATCGTCGGGGGATGATACTAGCGTATCAGCTCACGTTGCTGCTGGCGGATCAGTTGAAGATTGTTGATGAACCAGGAGGATTGCTCCGTTCCGCTCCAGTGATCTACCAGGACGCAATGATTTTTGCGTGCTTCCTTCTCCTAAAGGTGACGAAGAGCGATGATTATAATGGAGAGATTGATGTTGCAGCTGGCAAGACCGCCCTCCGTGTCTGCTTGACTAAGCTGCGCAACTGTGTTGCCGAGACTGACGATTTCCGGGCCAAGGTATATGAGCTGTTTGAAAGATTGCGAAGAAATGATCACGAATTACGAAGTGGTGCTACTCGTGAGCCCAACGCTAAATTGCGACCTCGATTCTCCGGCAGCCTCATTCATGACTTCCTCTGGATGTGGCGGAAGGAGCTGGGTGATTGGACAAGTGCGGGAGCTTCTCAGGGGGAGAGGTGAATGGCTCTATCGCGAGCGAAGCATTCGACCGTGTCAGCGCCGATGTATCGCTAGTAAGCCAGCTTCTAGCCCGTCTGTATATTTACATGGGTCCCTGCATCTTACCTTCCGCACCATGTCTCTGCTTGTGCTACTCGACAACGCCTCCGCATACAAAGGCGCCAACTCGGGTCCATACGTTGGCCTCAAAACCGCCAAGCTTCCCCAACGTTCTACCTTTTCACCACGGCTATCCAGTAGAGATACAACAGAAGCTGCGTCCATAGACTTGACTTCAGAGAGGGTAGCTAGAGAAAGAAACTCTTCTACGCCTTGCTTTGAAGGATACGATTAAGCTAAAGAGTACTATAACATTTTCCTCGACTGTCCTATCGAGGCGAACTTGCTGTCCTCGCTCTACCATGAATATCTGAAGTTTGGATTTTCCCAGTCTGTCATATCTTCGAAAGCCGTCTCATTCGCGCCGCTTTCCGTAACCGTCCCATTCCTGTCGCGACGTTTGTTCTCTGTGCTCAGATAGAATCGCAGCGAAACGATCATAACAATTCCAAGTGCCAGCACCGCTAGAGTTGGCTCTATCAGGCTGGGGTAGTGTTGCTTCGCCTCTGTGGTCTTGACGAGAAGTGGCCCGACAGCATTGGAGATCACTGTGAGTGACCATACAAGGCCGGATGTTATCGCCTTTTTCGTGTGTCCCGCCGTGTTCGCCGTCATCAAAGCCAATAGCATGACATATGCTACTGCAAAGAAAATGAGCAGGATGAAACCTGCTAGGGGAATGCCAAGGTTTTGCCAGCTCGACTTCCATATCATAACGCATCCAGCAATCACTAGAGCGCTCGAAAAGACGAAGGCATTGGCTCGCTGGTTTGGGAAGTACAAAAGACCAACTCTAGTAAGATCTCGGTTAGTAGCTGCTTCGAACTGAAGACGTTTGACGTGTACTTACCCAACCACAATAAGCGCAACGAACCCGACTCCGCCTGGAGTTCCGCTGAGTAGAACGGAGTCTAAGGAGGAGAAGCCAAAACTGCCAATGATGAGTGAGCCAAAGCCAGACACAGCTCCATTGACGAGCGTGATAGTGAAGGCTGTGAGGCCGAGTAGAAAAGTCTTAGGATCCATGAACGTTTCCTTGACGTGGTATAGTTTGAAGACTGTATTCTCGATACCGGTCTGAGAGGACCGCATGCGCTTGACCGCTAGGACGCGCTCATCTGACGAGAGGAACTTAGCCGTCGTGGGATTGTCCGGCAGGACACATGCCCCAATGACGCCCCATACAGCCGTCAAAGATCCAAGAATAATGTACTGGTATCTCCAGGGGTGTAACGATCCGTGAATATGACCAACACCGTAGAACGCAATGCCGCCAATGAGGCTGCCGAGTCCGGAGGCTGAATACCATATAGCTAGACGAAGGGGCTGCTCGTCGCGCCGATACCACATTGAACAGATGAGTGAAAAGGCGGGCGCCGGCGTACATTCGCAAATCCCGAGGAAGAACCTAACAAGTCCACTCATCAGGAGACGGTCGAAAGTGGGAGGAGGGGAGGGAGGGAGTCGGCATACCGGTTGACCATGAGACCAGCGTAAGAATTTACGCCTGCAGTCGATATGGTGACGATACCCCAGATGGCTATCGAACACCCCACAAACTTGCCTATTGGCAGGCGTTGTGCAAGATAGGTGGCCGGAAGGATTGTGCAAATTGTAAGCACAGCTACTGGTTGCGAGAAATTGGACCCATACTTCCAACGAAATAACCCCAATAGAATACCATGACTGCGTACGAAAACCTTTCGAGGCTGACCTGCGGTTTCCCATCGACGATGACCTCCTGAGACAGATCGAGGTCTTGAAGAAGACCAAATTGAGCGGCGCTATTGAGAATGCCTTTGTCCGTGTATTGGAAACCCCAGCTCAAAAAGAGGACTGGCATCAACACCATGTCAATGCGCCGCAGATATTTCCGTTCTGCCGCTGGGGAAAATTCCATCTGATCAGCGAGTTCCGAGTATTTTGCTCCCACATCGTTAATGTTGTCTTCGACTGGCGGTATCTGCTGAGGGTTTTCATCATGACTGACGTCTCCCTTGGCGAGCTCAGTCATAGGCAGCGACATATTCAAATGTGGTTTCTATAAATGATGAAAAATGAGCCTCCTCAAGCAAAAAGGAGAGAAACATTGTATGCATTCTTATGCAAATTTCCATTCGGAACAGTACAAAATCAGGCGCGCATGTCTCCATCGGTCCGTACCGGCTTGTGATATGATTGATCGCAGCTGCTCGTTAGCCGTTTTTCCGTCGCAAGGCTGCGCTCCAGATTCCACGTCGGCGCCGTACCGGTACCGCTCGGCAAGCGCTCAGGCTGTTTTTGCCAAACTCAACTCATTTAAAGACCAGTCTCTCTGTGTACAGCCAAGGCCCACAGGTTGACCTACCTACTCAATTACGGCAATTTACAACATGGCACAAGACAGCCTGGCAGAACTCAACGCCCAAGACATAGCACCAGGGGCCACGAGCGATCTTGCAGCCTTTGCATCAGCACTTCGCTTTGATGATATCCCGGCAGAGGTTGTTTCTAAAGTGAAAGAGCTCATACTGGACAACATCGGCGTGATTTTCCATGGCAATCAGACACCGTGGGCGAAAATGATTGCAGAGATGGCGACAGAAAGCGGTGCCACTGCCCGCTCCTCCATCGTGGGCCACGGCGTCAAGACATCGCCCGCGCAAGCAGCCCTGGTCAACGCAACAGGAGGCCACTCCTTTGAATTCGATGAGATCCATCGCGACGGCGGGTTCCACCCTGGATCCATCATATTACCAGTGGTATTGGCGCTCGCGGAGTCTGAGGGCGGACGAACCGGACAGGACTTCATTACTGCCACGGTGGCTGCGTATGAAGTCGGATGCCGTGTCGGCATGTCGACGGGCGCTGGGCTCTTTTTCAGAGGTCATCATCCCCAAGGCGCTGTCGGCCCCTTCGCGGCAGCCACGGCTGCTGCAAGAATTCTCAATCTAGATGCGGCAGCCACGGCTGCTGCAAGAATTCTCAATCTAGATGCGGCAGACACTCAAAACGCCATCGGAATCGCTGGCTCAGCCGCGGCAGGACTCATGGCTGCCCAAGAAGGGTCGATGGTCAAGCGTATGCATGCCGGGTGGGCCGCCCAGAACGGCGTGTACGGTGGTCTGTTGGCTCGCAAAGGCTTCACGGGGATTTCAAACGTTCTTGAAGCGTCCTTTGGAGGCTTTCTACAGACCTTTAGTAGCGGCCCTCTTCCGGAAAACTTGCAAACCAATCTGGGCAAAACATGGGAGACTCTTAACGTCGGGTACAAGCCGTACGCTACAGTGGCAAGCATTCAGACCGCACTCGACTGCCTTCGCATCATCATCCAGGATCATTCGCTGACTTCGGACGACATCGAAAAGATTGACATCGGATGTTCTAAGATCACGTACCATCACTGCGCCTGGGCGTACAAACCAGCCGGTGTGACTGCTGCACAAATGAACCTGTTCTACAGCCTGGCCGTACTTGCGACCGATGGTGATGCCGGCATGGGTCAATTCGAACAAGATCGCTTGCAAGAACCAAAGCTTCTCGGCTTGATATCACGAATGGAGGCTCATATTGACACCGAGATCGAAGGCATGGGACGTACCTTTCGCCACGCGGCTAGGGTGAATGTGCGAACAAAGGACGGGCAGCAATTCGAGAAGACGGTACTTCAACGGCGAGGCTCGCCAGACAATCTGGCGCAGCCTGGGGACATTGAGGCAAAGTTCAACAAATTAGCGGGCACAGTCCTCAGTGAAGGCGGTGTGCAAAACGTGCAACGGTTGGTTGAGGATTTGGAGAATGCTCCGTCACTTGACGAGCTTTTCAAGGTTTTGAGGGCGAAAAATTGAACATTCGAGCAAATGTAAATTAGTGTTAGCTATGACCTGCATACAAAAAGTTTGACATAGCTCGTGACGCTGTCGGTCTACCTCCCCTACCTAAGTAAGCTAGGAGAAATCGATATTCCGCATCGCCTATGTTCTCTTACTAACCTAGAATCTGAAAGCTAGCAGCAATGCTCTAATCAAGTTCCATTGAAAACTTTGGTTGCAATTCGAAGTCACAGGTAAGCACCGAGAGCCAGAGCCCTATAAACCTGGTCTAGAAGCGACAGGCATTTTACCTAAGTCTGCAGCGGTGTGCGAAGTCGGCTCCGGAGGTATTGCTATGTCCACCGAACATCGCTCAACAGTGAGCCCCCTCTCCCTGTGCGGCTTGCGGCTGCGTCGAACGTCAGGCCCTCTGTTTCAGGCCGCGAAAAGCGACGCTTATCAATCTGACGAAATTGCCTTACACCAAGCACGAAGCATATGTCGCAAATGATAACCCGTATCGCGGACTTCAGTTTAGTCACACATCTAAGAGATCTGGGAATTACAAGAAAGTACTCAGTACTACGAGACGACCACGGCAAGGAAAGACTTCGCGTGGCCTTAGGGCGGTGCGCAGGCCTACCAAGGGAGACGATGGCAAAGCCATGAACAGATTGTAGGAAATTTGTCAACTAGTCTCATGCCTCGACGGGCATTGACTATGTGGTCACGAACAGAGCAACATCCTTGCATAACAAGTATCCCTTCCCACTCTGCTTTCCTTTTTCCACATTGCCGTCAAGAATTGTCCATTCTATCCTCCTGTTTGAATGTATTCCTCCGAACAAGGTTCGGTGTTCTGCGAATCATCCAATCTCATCGAATCTCATAAGGCAGTCGTTGCTCGCCGAAAGACGAGCTAGTCTTGTGAAGCGTGACCAACGGTCTTTCCAATTTCATAAACGCCAAAGCCGCCATTGTAAGTAGGTGGGTCGTAGACGGCCACGTTCTATGTATCTCGTGCTGTCGTTGTAATCGTCCTTCTGATCGAATGTTTACTTCATTGTAGTCATAAAAGCCAGAGTCTCGACGCTGGGTCGGTCAGCCATTCTCCTCAGTTGCTTCTCACGAGGTGATAGAGTCCGCTTCGAAGACGTGATGAGTGGTGTCGTCTCTTTAATCAACTAGATTGTTGAAGCTGTCGACTTAATGGACGAAGAGTCGGACTTGATAGTCTTTGTGGACAACATTGTGGTCGATAGAGCGACGTGACGGTAGTGTTGTGGTTGTTTATCGTCAACGTACTTGAACAGAGGACATTCCATATATATTTCACTTATCAAGTGCTAACAGAGCAACGCAAATTGATCTTGCTGGTGCTTGATGTAATGTGAAAGTGAATCATCACAAGAACCAATCGAGCTACTTGTATTATATGAACGGCCGGTCTCATGGCACCATCGGAGTCGTACATTGCTTTGAAATACAACCCTGAATTGAGGCTTTGGGATCCTTATCTTGTCAGGCCACCTGAACAGTCTAGAGTTTAAAATCATACTTAGGATTAGACATCCAAACCCAACACGATTTTTGTAAGCAAAGAAAGTAGTCAAGTTTTGCAGGCACCTTTGAACTATACTGCGTTCAACCGGTGTTGATGCATCAACTGTGGAGTTCACAATGCGTCGTTGAAATCGTCGACTTCGTCGTGCTTGCTACAGCAAGACTCTATCACGATCGAAGAACACGACACACTTTGTATCAATCTGCAGGGATCCATGTGAAAGGCACCTCGCACCCCATGTCGATTCGCACCTACATGCGTGGTCACTTCGTCTTCTGGCGCCCTCCACTAAGAAAAGTGCGGCGAGTGACACTGTCGTCTCAAGGCGGAAATCCCACTCTCCTCATCCTGGGAAGCCGCATACTGCGCATACTGCTGTTTTTCCTTGGCCTCCCCCGAATCCCTCTCCACAGCCTGCTCGCCATCATCGCCTTCGATGGTGCCATCTGCACCAATCGCACTGCACACCCATTGCTCACCTTCCAACACGACGCCCCCGGTACGGCTTCGATCAAGTACTCCAGCATCGCCGACGACATCACCCCGACCCATTGCCCTTCGCCGGTCACCTTGACACTCGTGCCCGAGATCACGCTGCTGAGGACGGCGAGCCACCACGCTTCGTGCGATGCCCACCGCCGCCGCATCTTGTCCGAACTCTCCCGCACTGGGTTGTGGATCTCTTTGGCGACGTCTCGCCGTAATACGATCCCTATTTTCTCCTCGCACCCATCACTCGACAAGACCGAAACCATTCGACTGTACGCCGACCATGAGAACGTACGTTCCGTCTTGACCCATTCGTCCAGCTGGTGCGTCGCTTGCTTCCATCACACGTGCCGCATTTCACACGCGAGTCCACTTCTTCGAATGTCTTTCCACCGCCCGCGCCATGAAACCCTACGTCTTTGGTATCCACATCGCACTGCAAAACGACCGAAGTCGAAAAGTTGAGATACTCGCTGTGTTGGTGGTTTCTTTTCGGCCCCAGAGATGCTGCATGGAGCTCAGTTCTGTCGTTCGCGATAGGAGACTGCTGTGGACAATTGCGCCAGCCGTGCAGATAACTCCTCGGTTTCGCCTCATTTGCCCTGCCCTTTTTTGAACCAGAATCGCTTTGAAAGAAATCAGGGGGACCGATCGCTGCATCAATCAGCGACATATGGCACTATCTTTGCCTCGAGTGTTACTACTCTAGGTGCGCGTATCATTATCCCGTCTGTTCTCCGTCATGGCCTCTCAGGCTTTGTTGTTGACATATGTCTACTTCTTCTTGGTGACATGCCTGGGCTGATCTACAGATCTCATCGAGCGCAACGGAAAGCACTTTCAGCCACCTCGACCAAGCCCCGACATGGACGGTACAGCGGCAAACATGCATTAATGTTGGCTTCCGGGTTGGTCATCGTAGCCCTGGGTGCTTTCGCATGCCGTGGAGGTAAACTGTGAAGACGTCCTTCGGCTAAAACTGCCGTCCAGGACATGCGCTAGCGAACTTTGGCCATCTAAAACAACCACGCGACCACCCGCCGATACATCCTCGACCACTTCCACCTCCAGGCTCCCCGACTGCCCAATACACATCCACCATGACGGCCGTCAGCGCCGAGGAAGGTGTGGCCGACCTGAAGCTCGCTGGAGACTCCGGGTCGGTCGCCAAACAGAACGGCTCCAAAGCAAACGCAGCAAACGGCGATTTAGAAGGCGGCGACTCGGACGACGACGAGGCCGACGAGGGCGAAGAGCAGCAGCAGGGCGGCGCGGGAGACGGGGCGGCCAAGAAAAAGAAGAAGAGAAAGCCGAGAAAGAAGAAGAAGGCCGGCACAGGCGCAGCTGGCGGAGGCGCAAAAGCCCAGACCTCTCCTCCCACCAGGAAAGTCGCAGATCTGTTCCCAGACAACTCGTACCCCGTGGGTGAGGAGGTGGAATACAAGAACGACAATGCTTTCCGAACGACGAACGAGGAGAAGCGCCATCTGGATCGCATGAATCAGGACTTCTTGACCGATTACCGCCAGGCGGCCGAGGTGCACCGAGAAGTGCGGAAGTATGCGCAAAAGATGATCAAGCCCGGCATGAGCCTGACGGAGATTGCTGAGGGGATTGAGAACGGGACAAGGCATTTGACGGGCCATATGGGTCTGGAGGAGGGGGATAACCTAATTGCGGGTGTTGCGTTCCCCACTGGGTTGAGCTTGAACCACTGCGCAGCGCACTACACTCCTAATGCAGGCAATAAGATGGTGCTGAAGGAGGAAGATGTCATGAAGGTGGATTTTGGTGTTCACGTCAATGGTCGTATCGTCGACAGCGCCTTTACCATGTCCTTCCAACCCCAGTACGACAACCTGCTGGCTGCGGTAAAGGATGCAACAAACACCGGTGTGAGATTAGCCGGTATCGACGCTCGCCTGGGTGAGATTGGAGAAGGTATCCAAGAAGCCATGGAGTCCTACGAGGTCGAGATCAATGGCACGACGTACCCCGTAAAGTCCATTCGCAACTTGAACGGCCACACCATCGGACACTACAGCATCCACGGCGGCTCGGCCGGCAAGTCTGTGCCTATCGTCAAAGGCGGTAGCAACGAAAAGATGGAGGAAGGTGAAGTTTACGCCATCGAAACATTCGGCAGCACAGGCAAAGGTATCGTGCGCGACGACATGGAGACATCTCACTACGCCAAGGTCGCCGACGCACCAAAGGTCGCCTTGCGGGTTGCCTCGGCAAAGACGCTCCTCCGCAGCATCGACAAGAACTTTGGCACACTTCCATTTTGCAGACGGTACTTGGACCGACTCGGTCACGAGAAGTACCTGCTGGGATTGAACAACCTTGTTCAGAGCGGCATCGTGCAGGATTACCCACCTTTGGTCGATGTCAAGGGAAGCTATACGGCTCAATACGAGCACACCATTCTCCTCCGCCCTACCGTAAAGGAGGTGGTAAGTCACGGCGACGACTATTGATCGACGGGAATGAATTACGAGTGCTGACTACGCATGGAAACGGCGTTTGACTACTTCACACTTTGTGTCATGAGTATACAGGGGCAAATCATCAAAAGCGGTCTCTCCTTCTTGGCGTCTTATTACACTCCCAAGAATTTTCTATCGCTCAATGAGACTTCACATCGCGAATATCGGCGCCGTAGAACCTCCACGCCCTCTCGACTTCCAAGTCATCTCTACCCTTGTTGTTCGTCAGCAGGATCTCGGCGCCCTTCTCAGGCTGGCAGTATGTCACCACCTCCGTCTGCACAACATCAGTATGGACAACACCTTCCTTAGCAACCCACCCCTCACTCACCTTCCCAATCGTCAACTTCAGCGAGCCCTCGATCGTAGGCTGTGGTTTGTAGACTGCCGATGGTTTCCTCCCTCGGATCCTCGACAGGATGTTCTTCTGCACGACGGAGGCTTGGAAGAACGCCGCCCGGGCCATCTTGGGTCCTCCTGTTTCTGCTACGTCGCCGAGGGCGAAGATGTTTGTCGCAGTCTTCTGTTTAGTGGAGACCTGCAGGGTTGGGTGGACTAAGATCCGGCTTGTGGACGTGCAGATGGCGTCTGGGGTGAGGGTTGAGAGGATGCTGGAGTGTGGTGTTTGGCGGGTGCAGGGGATCTGTGACTTGGTAAGCACCGTGAATGACAGATGTTGTGAAAGGACTTACTACGATATCATAGTCGACGACGGAGCCATCTCTCAGGGTGAGCGACGTCGACCCCTTTTCTCCATTCTCGGTCTGGCCATGTCGCATCTCGGGCCTCTCATCAAGCAGAACCTCCACCCCAAGCTTCTCCAAACTACCCAAGACATGCGTATGCAATCTCGGCCCAAACCTCGGAAGAAGCTGATTTCGAGAATGGATCAGCGTCACCTGCTTATCAGGATAATAACTCTTAACGTCCGCCACCAGCTCGACACCAACAGCACCGCCTCCAACGACAGCAACTCGCCCAGCGGCCTCGATAGCTTGCTGGTACGCTCGCAGCTCCTGACAAGCCTCTCCACGATCAGTGGCGCTCAACTTTGCCGGAGGACTCTGACTACACCCCGTCGCCATCACCAGGAAGTCGTACGGGATCTGTTCCCCAGACTGCAGAAGTACCACATCGCTCTTAACATCCGCAACCGATCCACGTACATGTCCGAGACTACCCACCGGCAGGCTCTTCGCGATATGGTCGTACGGGATGAAAGCGAGCCGCTCATGCCCCTGCAAAACGGTATACCTGGGAAAATTGAAAGTATAGTTAAAATGCGAGTTCCTCTCGATCAGAACAACTCTATAACCCGTCGGTACGCTATTCGCCAATCTCTGCGCGACCTGAATCCCCGCGAACGATCCGCCTACGACGATGATGTTCTTGGGCGAGTCGACGGGGTTGTAGGTGTGCTTGTGAATGACGATGCGGAGTTGATCGAGGAGGGCGGAGAGGGCGTATGGGGTGATGAACTTGATTGCTAGGAGGATGAGTCTGAGGGTGTCGAAGGCCATGGTGGCGAGTGGGGCAGTTGAAAGAGACGGATGAGATGATCTGATAAGATACAGCGGAAATGAGAATGTAAGTGAATGCTTTCTACTGGAGCTGGGGGCCGAGTTCGGAGGGGTTTCGATAACGGATGCAGATGATGCCGCTGCCGATGGCAGTTTGCAGATGGTTAGGAACAGGCAATGGAGGTGAGTCAATGTCTCTTTCGTACGGATGCCTGATCGGAGAGTCCGCGGCGGGTCGTGCGAAGCGCACATTCCTCCATGGTAGTTCATCTTCGCAAGGAATACCTCTCCAATAATGGGGGATGTGAGGCGCTTCTTGGATCGTTGTTTGACTCAGCTCATTTAATGTGCGGACTCCGCGGATCTTATCTCAAGAGTCCTGTCGCTTGCAAGATTTGGCTGAAACCCCCTTTGCCATTTGACTGCCGAATCCTAAACGATCCACCCAATCCTTCCAGATTCAACTTCACCTGCACGACCAAAGGAACGTAACGCCCTCTACACTCGCCAAAGCAACCAGAAACATAGATCCCCACCCCTCCACCCCAACACCCACCTCCCCCTCCAAAAAATCAAACATCAAACATCGCACTCCCCGGCCCCGTCATCAACGTCAACCGATCACAAACCCACTCCCCATCCGCGCGCCTCGTCCACCTCGTAACCTCCACACACTCCCTCACAATGGCACTACTCGTCTCAAAAACCGCCTTCACGGCACTCGTACTCCTCAACGTCGCCTTGCCCCTCCCCTCATCCACATCCACCAAAATATCCGTCGGCTCGACGCGCAGGTTCGGGGCGTCTTGGGTGAGTGCGACGAGGTGGGCGTAGTATTCGTCGCGGGTGGTGGCGTTGAGGAAGGCGTTGGGGCCTTCGGATTCGTATCTGAAGTTGGGGGAGAGGTATTTTTCCATGACGGGCTTGTAGTCGGTTATCGGGTGGTCGTTCAGGTAGGAGACAAGGAGGGTGCAGAGGCGTGAGAGGTAGGCGGGGGCGGGCATGGTGGTTGGGTCGGGGAAGCCTTCGAGGGGGTTTGGGGAGGGGGGTTTTGTGCTGATGGAGGTGGACATTATTTGGGAGGGTTTGCGGGTTCTTTTTGCAGAAGTTCCTTGGGTTTGAGACGAGGAAGATATTGATATTGATTCGAAGGCAGAGAGTAGGATAAGAAGAATGAAGTAGGATCTTAAAATGAACACCTACATACCCCTAGATGCATCCGCGTACACTGCCCGCAAGGTTGATAGAATTTAGTGTCTCAGCTGCCCACTTCGGTGTTGAATCCGATGTGGTCCGTTGGTGCATTAGGGCGAACGCTGACACGCATGTCCAGTTCTGGGCGGCTATGTTTGCCATGCGATTGTCTCAATAATCTCAAGTGGTATACGAACAAGTCCAGCCTCGGACGACGATCTCTAGATCCGGTGTTGCGTGGACATATCGAAGGAATGCGTTGAGTGTAGGCGCTGACAAGTCTGAAGGAAGAACCACAAATCCAGCCAAGAGTATTTGCTCTTCTGCACTGCCATGGAGAATGCCGAAGAGAACGCGAGGTAATCTCGCACCTGGTTGCAAGCAAGCAGCGAAAACCCCTGCCCGGCCCAGCCGCAAGCGTGCAGGTTCGATGCAGCATGGAAAAAGAACAAGTGGAGACGCTCCAACAGCTCGAGCTTCGTGATCCTCCAAGGCACCAACGTGCGCATTGCACATATTCATCAATTCATCAGCCACCTCATGTCCGGAGCGGCAGCCCCCGAGAAGTACTTATATACTGTACCTCCATCACTTGACCAGCACCCGCAGACCCTGAGACCCTTTCTTCGGAAAGGGAATCATGTACTCCCGCGCCATGTCGATATCGTCCTCCCTCGTCGTCTCGAACAGCTCCAGGTTGAAGCGACGGAACACGGCTGCTAGCGTCAGGTAAAGCTCTGCCGTAGCGAGGTTTTCGCCCAGGCATCTTTCGATTCGATCATCCGTTAGCCAAGACTTCGTTACGATTCATAAACCATGACCACTTACCTTCTTGTCCCTTTGCTGAAAGGCACGACATACTTCTTCCGTTTCTGCCCTTCCTCGCCCAAGAACCGCTCGGGTTGGAATTCGTTCGGCGATGGGAAGATTTCTTCGTTTAGATGGATGTGCAGCGCACTCATTCCCACTGGCAAGCCGGCGGGTATTGTCCAGTCGCCGTATTTGATCGGTGTGTAGGGAGAGATTCTTGGCATGCGATGGACGACGCCATGGCTTAGTCGGTGGCCTTCTGCGACGACTGCGTTGAGATATTCTAGCTTCTCCAAGGATGCCAGTGGTGCGAGGGTGCTCGGGTCTGGTATTGCCTCGTTCAGCTCTTGCTGCAGTTTCTTGAGGATTCTGGGATTGTTGAGGATGTGGAATGTGGTGTTCGCGAGATGGGCCGCTGAAGTTGTAATCTGGGTAAGGAGGTTAGTAAGTCCTAATCTGAAGATATTTGGTGGTAGACTCACTCCAGCACCAATGATGACCTGAGCCTGGTTGACGAGATTGAACGTGGACCGATCTTCGGGTGGCAGGTCAGGACTGTCGAGCATCTCATTGAAGACCGTACGCCGCTCTTCTTTCTTCTCCTGGACTCGCTCTTTTTGAACCTCCCTAACTTGTACCTCGAGGTACTGCATCAAAGTCAGCCAGATCCTTGCTCGAGAGATCACTAGCAGCATACACTTTGGACCTTCATCAGGGCATCCACGCCAGGCCCAAGGAGCCAACCCCAAGAAGGCGGAATCTGTCGCATCAAAGCACGAATGGGTGGGCAGAACTCCATGAGCCATAACCCGTCAGCGGCCTCATCGAAGCCATCGATCAAGACCTTCTCGAAATCCGGACTGTCAAGAGCTCGCTGGGATTTTCCGAATGAATAACCCGAGATGACATCCAAAGTCAGGGACGAGTATGCATGCTTCAGCGAGAGAGGCTTTTGCGAAGCTCGAAACTCCGTTATTCGTTGACATAGCTTTTCCACCCGTTCCAAGATGGTAGATGAGAGCTCGCCAACCGACTTCTTCGAGAATAGTGCATTGAGTGGCGCTCTTCTTTGCCGGTGCTTCTCATGCGATATGGTAGCGAAGACAGAGGTCGTCTCTCCCACGCTGTCCACGAACAAGAACGTCAGCCACGGTCATTCCAACCCTCAGATGTCGCTTACCTATGCGTCACAAACGGATATTTATCTCTCGGATTCCCATGACCACTATACAACTGCTCATGAAACTCCGGATCGATAACGTGCAGCTCATACGGCGAGATCCTGATGATCGGGCCGTACTTGTCATGGAGCGCTTTCAGCAGAAACGTATACTGGCCTCCGAGTATTACATCGTAGTAGAACTCATAGTTGTGCGTCAAAGCGGCGAGCTTGGGGCCAGGGAATCCGCTCAGCGGGTGGAAGAGGAGTCTGTCGACGCATTTCCAGATCGCACCGCCGATGCAAATGCCAATGAATGTGCCGATGTTTGGCTGTGTGGTGATCACGATGGCCAGCTGCTGGAGAGCTGATGGGAACGATGACAGTGATGGGAGCCATCCCACGTTATGGAGCTTTTGGCAGGCGAGTTTGCTGAGCCACAAGGCAAAGAAAGCCGCCGATGTCCTGAGTACGACCCACGCCCCAGCTAAGAGGGATATGACTGCATTCGCAGAGAGAGTCGGTCGTTGCTCCATGTTGTGTATGTGCTAACGGTGCAGAGAATTGACGGGCGAGGTCGAGTCTTACATACATATGAAGGGTGTTTCAAGTTCTTATTCGTAAACGCGAGAAACCGAGTCGAAAGCCAGGGTTGCGTTCCATCCTTCGATGAGAAGTATATGCTGACCGGTTTTGGATCCGCTTGCGAAAGGCGGAGTTGGATTCATTGTAGGGCTCGAGAGTCTTAGTAAGGTCATCCTGAGGTCGATCCTTGCGGCTGACAATTGCTGGCATCAGTACTTGTTCGCGGTTCCTCGCTTGTCTGATGGTCTCATAGTTGATGAAGCGAGGAAAAGTGTGTACGTCGAGGTGTAGAACTTGGTAAGGACGGCAAGTGAGACAGGGGGCGCCCAATGTGGAAGGAGTGAAAGATCGCCTCACCTTCCTCCGGCATTTCAAACGCATACCGGCGGCAAGCATACCGAGTTCTGCACCACCACATCATGTGCTCATTCAAAAGCCGTGTCTCTGGTCGCCGGCCTTTTTTGAACCATCTCACATCTGCAAACCCAGAATTCGACTGCAGAAGATCGACGCAACATTCAGCATCAACTTTAACATGGCCGCACTAGGGCGCCTCGCCAACAAAGTCGCCATCGTCACAGGAGCAGCTTCAGGTATCGGCAGAGCCATTGCGTTCGCATACCACAAAGAAGGGGCTCGGGTGGTTTGTGCCGATATTCGTGAGACGACGAAATATACAGGAAGCCGGGAGGAGGAACGCACCACCCACGAAAGTATCAAGGATATGGGAGGCAAAGCAATTTTCAACCAAGTTGATGTCTGCAAACCTTCATCGGTGGAGAGTCTTGTCAAAGCTGCGGTGGATGAGTTTGGGAGGCTGGATGTCATGGTTAATAATGTGAGCTTCGAAACTTCATCGTCTATTCGATCTACTAATGTTTCGTAACTAGGCCGGCGTCTCTTTAGAGGCACACGCAGGCTTCAAGCCCGTCTGGGAGATCGATCAAGACATTTGGCAAGGCACGCAAGACGTTAACTCGACTGGAGTCTTCCTCGGAATCAAGTATGCCGTGCAGCAAATGCTTAAACAAAATGCACATACATCAGGCGACAGGGGTTGGATCATCAACACCTCATCGATCCTGGGCTATGTAGGAGCAGACCACACCGCTGCATACTGCGCCTCGAAAGGAGCCGTCCTCAACCTCACGAGAGCCGCGGCTCTGGATTGTGCGCCGCACAGGATTCATGTTAATGGTATTGCCCCTGGGTACACCGAGAGTTCGATGACCGGGCCTATTTGGAAGGATGAGAAATTATATGCAAAAGTTGCCGCGAACCATCCTTTCAGGGGGCTTGGGAAACCGGATGATCTGGCCAAGGCGTGCGTTTTCCTTGCCAGTGAGGATGCCCAGTGGGTTACTGGACATACATTACCTGTTGAGGGAGGGTATCTTGCTCGATAGATCTCGACTAAATCTATACATTTGTACATGCGAGAGCTTGTCGCTCAACGACCATCACAAAATCAATCCTTGCCACGGCCACCCTCATTGCGACGGTCGAAGTCGCTCCTCAATTCCTCTAGAGCTGAGATCCTTACTCGACAACCTGGACCCCAGTAGACATGGACATTGGCGAGTACTCAGCTTCCTCCTGAGTCATCTCAAACCCAAAAACCGTCTCGTGAGTCTGGTGGAAATCAAGGCCCGAACGAATCTCCCTAGATAACCATGTCAGCAAACCCAACCAAGCGAAAATACCATCCGACTTACTCATCCGTCGCAAGAACTTCAAGACCAGGAACGCAATCGATCAAAGCAATGATAACGTAAGATCCGATGAAAGCCCACGCAAACCCAATGGCTGCCTCTACGATCTGGACCCACAGCTGCCTGACATTACCGTCGAAGACAACACCACCGGCAACTTCAACACCTCCATACGCGGCGACTTTCTTCTGTGCGAAAATCCCAGTCATGACGGTGGCGAGCAGTCCTCCAACACAGTGGGTAGCGAATGTGTCGCCGTTGTCGACCCATCTCCATCGTCGAGCGAAGTCCGTGAATTTGATCCGCAGAGCCTGGCGACAGACGAGTGCACCCACAACGCCGAACAGGAGCGAGGTGGGAAGATCGATGAAGCCCGCGGCGGGCGTTATCATGACCAGACCAGCGATGGCGCCCATGAAACAGGAGTCGATTGACCACCTGCGATCCTCAGCGAATGTTATCAGCATCCAAGTGATAGCGCCCGCTGAGGCACAGAGGTTCGTAACACACAGAGCCATGACGGATTGGAAGGTGAGACTCAAAGTTGTGCCTGCGTCGAAAGCGAGCCATGAGCCCCAGATGATAACCATGGCGATGATCTGCGAGTAGGAGTTACCAGGGCCGTGGAGAGCGATGTGAGTGGGTGTTCGGGATTTCGCTTTGCGGGAACGGAATAGGGGCCAGGATAAGTAGATGCTCAGGGCGGATGCTGAGGCGCCAGAGCAGACGTGGACGGGGGTGCCTACCCCGAATTAGTCGCCTTGACAGGATACATCACCCTCACCACTTACCTCCAGCGAAGTCAAGAACACCAAGCGTCTCCCCAAGATAACCCCCTCCCCAGACCATGTGCGCCAGAGGACAGTATACGAACGTCGACCACAGCTGCTCAAAAGATCAACACCCTGCCCCAAACACTACTCTAGCCAAGCCAACTTACAAGAATAAAAGGCACCAACGGCATCAACCTCCTACAGAACAAAAAAAAACCATCAGCATCAGGTTCATCCTCATGCCCAACTATCCTCATGCCCAACTCTCCACCCACACATCCCTCCCAAATCCAGCCCTCCGTAAGAAAGAAAACACTACTCACCCCCTCTCCGCAACCCCCCCAACAGCAATCGCACAAACCGTCGCCTCAAAAACCAACTGAAACTCACTAAACAGCACCGCCGGGATCGTGCCAACAGGCTGATCCAGCACACCAATATGAAATGCATTTTTAAGGTCGCCAAAGACTGCACCAGTTTCGCCATACGCTAGAGTGTAGCCGATCAGGAACCACTGGATGGAGCAGACGGTGATGGTGAGGATTGAGGGGAGGAAGGCTGTTAGGCCGTTGCGGCGCCAGGAGTAGCCGGAGTAGGCGATGCCGACCTGCGGGAGTTGGTCAGTGTTGAGAGGGTTTTGGGGGTGGGGTTTGGGGGTGGTGGTTACGGCGGGGATGATGGGCCAGCAGATTACGGTGCAGACGAGCACGAAGAGGGTGTCGGTTCGGTCGCAGGCTTGCCAGCCTGTTGGTGGGCTGCTTGTCGTCGCTGTCATTGTAGAACTATACATCTGAATATAATGCTCAACGAGTTCTCTGGGATTGAGACAACTAGGACAACTTCAGATGAGGTCCCTCCTCGCCAAAGCAAATCCACTCCCTGCCCTCCAGGGCTGTTGATTGATATCGAAACTTAGATAAGACTACCCTTGTCCTTCACAGTTGTGGCCAATCGCAGCGCGGCCGTTGGCGCTAGTCGAGATATTGCCCAGACTGGGCATCGCGTGGAAGGAAAAGTGGGACCTCGAGTGAGTGAAGTGTTCGACGTCGCTTCGAGGAGGATATCTCAATAGTGCTGAAGAGATGCTTGATGTCCTCAGCGTCTCGATTGGAAGGTCTTTCGAAAATCGATGGAGGCAACAGACAATGTTCCGCCGTGGAGTTCCACATCCCACATCTCACCACTCCAGATCGTACTTGACGATTCCATGGAACCTACAACAGAACACCTTCCACCGTCCCCAAACCCATTTGAAATCACAATCCCATCCTCAAGCCATCGCAACACCTTTTGTCAGCTCAAAATGCCCAAAACCAGCCCTCTGAAAACAAACACGGCGCCTCGCAACCATGATAAGTAATCCGCCCCAGCCCTGTACGCGGAGCCTCGACATGCGAAGCCCGACTGACGCACGGTATCCATACTGTCAATGGCGTTGTATGGAGACGATGATTAGAGTGGTGTTGGTAATGTCGTTCATGGTGGTTGTTGGTTTAAAGGGGCTGTGTAGCAGCAGGTCCTTGAGATTGTTGTCCGCATCGATCCAGCAACGCGCAGCACAACTTTTCCAACAGACCGAAACCCTCACCAAGACCCATCAACCCCCTAGGAAGCCTTTTCCAAAATGCAGCCTCCACTCCCCTCCTTCACCGCCGAGTGGCACAACACAAGCTACGCATCCATCTCCCCGTCTAGGCCCGAACTCTCCGTCGCCGGCAAAACCATCGTCATCACCGGCGGCGGCAACGGCATCGGCGCCCGCATGGTGCGCTCCTTCGCCGAAGCAGGCGCTGCCCGTATCGCCATCACCGCTCGCCGCGAGCAGAACCTGAAGGACGTCAAAGCCAAGACTGAGGCCGCATTTCCCAAGACCAAAGTCGACTACTACGTCGGGGACGTCGTCAATGAGGCGGACGTCAAAGCCGCCACGGCCGGGGTCGGCAAGTGGGATGTGCTGGTTTTGAACGCCGGGTATCTCTCCAAGCGGGAGGCGATCGCGAAGGCGGATTTCGGGGAGTGGTGGCGCGGGTTCGAGGTGAATCTCAAGGGGACGTTTTTGGTTCTGCAGGCGTTCACGCCGACGGCGAAGGAGGGTGCGGCGGTGATTGGGATGTCGAGTGGTGTGGTTACTTTCTCGTCGGAGATGGCGCAGACGGCGTCGTCGTATGCGGCGAGCAAGATTGCGCTGAATAAGGTCATGGAGGTGTTTGCGGCGGAGCATCCGCAGTTGAATGTTAAGGTGTTTCATCCGGGGGTGAGTTTGGACAGATCTTATGTGTGATCGGAGATTTGCTCACATCTTTTGCAGGTTATCGAGACTGAAATGTTGGCAAAGTCGGAGCTTTCAGGTCTGCCTATCGACGATAGTAAGCACAGTAACCCGGAGCCTTGAAACAGCCAAACTGATCGTATCATCACAGTCTCCCTACCCGCCGACTTCGCCGTGTGGTTCGCAAGCAAAGAAGCAGACTTCATAAAGGGACGCTTCGTCAGCTGGTCAGTATACTGAATCCTCACCCTGTAAGTCTCTTCTATCGAAAAGCTGACCTCGAAACAAAGCAACTGGGACGTGGACGAATTGAAGAAGAAAGCCGCTCAGTTTGAACAGAATCCATTGCTGCTGACATCAAACATCCTTGGCTGGTACCCTGGTCAGATTTGAGATGACATAGATGAAGCAGGATGGCTCACGAGCAGCTCTAAACGGCGCAGCCTTTTGCTCTAGTCTAATTTGATCATGAGAACTACAACTAGCCTTTGTCAGCAGCCTTCTTCTTTCCTCACAGCAGACGGAGGACGCTCACTTCGCCAAATCTCAATGCTGCCCCTGAATCCTTATTCCTCCCTTGTTGGAAACGGACCTTCTCTTCTGAGAGACAGAAGTAGTTGACTCTCGAGCTATAACCGTGGAAAGGAGGTTCAACTGGAGCTTCGTGACGCCTCGATGTCCATGTGAGCTTGCGGAAACGTCCTACGATCTGGACAGTTGGTGCAAGTATGCTCGATGCAGGACCGCCTTTCGAATGTCGTTTAACAGCTCATGT
Organism: Zasmidium cellare ATCC 36951; assembly: GCF_010093935.1. Classification (NCBI taxonomy): domain Eukaryota; kingdom Fungi; phylum Ascomycota; class Dothideomycetes; order Mycosphaerellales; family Mycosphaerellaceae; genus Zasmidium; species Zasmidium cellare. The sequence continues at coordinate 42,425 of NW_022986993.1, read as the reverse complement.
ATTAGCAGTGTCCTTCTGGCGACAAAATGGCCAACAGATGCACTAAACCTGTGGCATCTCATCGCTCCAGACAGTGTCCCGGCGACCACTGATCTCTTTCTTCAAATCTTGCACAGGGTAGTCGACGGTGTATTGCGTGACACTCTCGTACCAGAGCAGCACACTGCAGATGAGAAATGCCCAGGATCCTGCAGCACGAGGTCAGTCATGCACTACTCATACCTCATCGAAACACGACTTACCCCACAAGCAGTGGATGGTGGCTTGATACTGAGCCCAATCGGCTCTGTTGAAGCCAAAGCAGGGCACCAGTATGAAACCAACACTGCCAATGAGTTTCCATAGACCGATGTGCCATCCAAGGTTGTTCCACGCAGGCTTGTTCCATTTCTTCTGACACTCAAACATGGCGAGCAGCGCCGAGAGGATGAAGCCACAGCAAGCCACCAGTTTTGGAGTCCAATAGACTGCGTCCACCAGAGGTCTCGAGAGTTGATCGTAGAGCTTGGGCAGTGCGGTAATCCCCGAGACGAGGAAGACGAAAGAGCTCAACAGCTGGATTATCGACGACCAGAATGCCACTTCGTAGATGTAGTGCTCCCTCAGCTCTTTCAAAGTCGGCAGTCGGACCGATGGCGCCCAACTCTTCAGCTCCCGCTGCTTGTGCCCCTGACCGCTTTTCGTCTCCGGCGTGACACGATAGACTGTTGTCCCAGTGTTTTCGTCCCACTGCTGGTCGACGGCCCATCCGAACTCGGCATCTCGATTGTCCTTGACGGTCTCCATCATCAGGAGAATGCTGCCGAGCACGAAGACGCAGGATCCTATGAATGCTGTGATTCCACATCCGTATGCACTCAAGCTAGGGGGTGCATTCTTGTCCATGGGCATGTAGGCGAAGAAGGAGCTGAGGACCCAAATGACACTTCCGAATGTGAAGACGATGGCGATATGCCAGCTGATGTTGTTGTAGGGGAATGTCGTGAACATATTGGAGACGGCTGTGACTGAGTTAGTTTGGATTGTTGGGTGCAGGGCGGATGTACCACGAACCTTTCAGCGTGCCTTTCCATGTTCCAGTCGCTGGCGGGAGCTCGAACTTACTGCTGCTCTCCTCGCCGCTCCTCACCACCAGCGCATGTCTGCCGAAAGTCAGTCATCATCACAGCATGTCGAAAGGGATTTGAGGCGAGCTCACCGGCCTTTGCGGAGGTCTCGAGTGGACCACTCATACTCAGCGTTGGCTGGCAGAGCATTCTCGTCTGTTACATCGAAGTCGTCCCAGCCGATCAAGTCGGGGACTTGGGCGAAGCGAGCATGCGTTGGGTTGAACCATCTGAAGGCACCGCCCGTGCTGCCTTCGATGAGGTGGACCTTGGGATCGTGGCTAAAAGGCCGCCACGAGGAGTTGAAGTTGGCGTTTCGCTGGTACATGATGACAACCCGCTCCTCTGGGTTGCTGTGATCTGATTGCTTCTCTGCTTCTGCTGCTTGGGTAGCGGTGTCTCCCGATTTTCCTGCCATGGTCAATGTTGGTACTGGGGAAGGAGGAGATGACGAGAAGAGTCGAGCGGTATGTATTCGGCCGCATGATGCGCAAGAGGTTCATTTGCATAAGTGAGAGCTCATTATGATTGGAGAAAGGGCTGGGTTTGGTGGCAGCAACTGGAAGCTACCAGTCTGCTGGGTGAGCACGACCAAGGAGCAGGCAAGATTGTTGAAAGAGCGCCGCGTAAGCCAGTGTCTTCTCTGCCCCGTCGCTGCCGACAGCAAGTCGCCATGATGCCGAAGCCGAAGCCAACGAGGCTCGGTATTCATTCGACTGGCGATGTTGTCGCCATTGTGTCGCTCGTTGGGTCATCTTGCGAGACGGTCTGAGGAGCGTCTGTCATGAACTTACACAATTTCAGGAGGAGGGTGTCCAGAGGCGAAATGGCGTTAAGTGCGGAGTCAGGCGAATTTGGTGGACTGCCACAGGGCGATACAGTTCTTTGTTGGAGAGAGCTACGTGCCAAGCCATACGCCCAAGGTTGAAATTGAGGCCAGCAAACGGAGGGCAATGATGACGACAGGCCGCTCTTTCTCCATTTGTACCACGACGGCCCCGCCCGCGACAAGGATAAGAATGCTCTTCACATGGATGTTGTCTTCTCCCATGTCAACAGCACAGCATCTCTCTCCTCCATTCACCCTTTTTGACGGCTTGAATGGCTCATGGCGTCGGGTGAAAAGGCGTCTCTTCGGGATCGAGCGAAAGCCTGGACGGCTTCGTTGTACCGCATGACAACGTCGATGGGCCATCTCAATCCGCCCAACTGTGATGGAAAGAGGCGTGATATTGGATGTGGCGATGAGATGGTGTAGGAGGAGAGACTTTCACTCATCGCGGTTGTTCCCCTTGGCGGCCGGATTCCGCGAAGGAGCGCCTTCACATGCCAGCCAATCAGAAGGGCTGACATCCTCGTACGACTGACGCTTAATGCGAACAGATCTATTGCGAATCACGCAAGTTGACCATCTGATAAGAATGTTGAGTCCGGATACCACTTCTTCAATATGAACTCCATTCTCTCCCGTTCTCACCGGCAGCATTGTCTTCGACCATGGCAGACAGGAAACAACAAGCAGTCCCTCACGCCGAAATGGCAACGGAGGCCATTGACTTGACTTCAGAAGAGATTGAGATGAACGTTAGGTCGGCCGAAGTCACCGACCGGAAATTAGATGACCCCTTCCTTGTCACTTTTGAGGAACTCTACGATCCTGACAAGCAAGTCTACAACAACTTTTGTTCATAGATGAGTGGACTAACATCGTTGCTCCAGTCCCAAAGATTGGTCTACGGCCAAGAAGTGGACTGTGACCGACGTCCTCTCCGCAACTGGCTTCAACCGCATCATGGTCAGCACCATCATGGCCCCAGCAATCAACACCATAGCCAAGGAGCTCCACATGAGTAGTGCCGAGTCCGTCATGGCCCTCTCCATCTACCTCCTCGCCACGGCTTTCGGTCCACTGTTCATCGGACCATTGAGTGAGGTCTATGGAAGGAAGCCCATCCTACACTTCTCGAACATCTGGTTCTTGATCTGGAACATCGTCTGCGGGTTTGCCAACACCAAGGGCACACTCATCGCCGCACGCTTCCTGGCTGGTTTTGGGGCTTCGGCAATTTATGCTCTTGCAGGAGGTGTGCTGGGAGATGTCTGGCGACCTGAACAGCGAGGCAAGTCCTTGGGCATCTACCTGCTTATCCCCTTACTGGGAGCGGCTGTCGGTCCGATCATTGGAGGTTTCATGGCTGAGCGTACGACATGGCGCTGGATGTTCTGGTCCACTTCAGCCTTCCAAGGAGTCATGATCGTTGCGTCCTACCTAGCATTCTACGAGACATATCCTCAGCTCATCCTTCGCCGCCGCGCAGCGAAGAAGCGGAGCGAGACTGGCGACAATCGATATTATACCGCCGCCGAGAAGCTTGACGGTGAGCGATCTGTGATCCGGATCGTTGGACGAAGTCTTTCCCGGCCAATGCGACTCCTCGGTTTCCACCCCATCGTTCAGGCCGTCGCTTGCTTGAGCGGGTTCTACTACGGCGTCACCTACATTGTCCTAGCCACCTTCTCTGATCTCTGGGTGACCAAGTACCACCAACGAATCGACATCAGCGGACTCCACTACATCGCATGTGCACTAGGAGAAATCTCAGGCTCGCAGATAGGAGGTCCACTCATGGACCGCGTCTTCGCGAAGCTGAAGAAGAAAGCAAATGGAGAGGTCGTGCCGGAGTATCACCTCCCCATGATGGTGCCCGCAGCTCTGATCACACCAATAGGCCTGCTCATGTACGGATGGTCGGCACAAGCTCACGTACACTGGATTGTAGTCGACATCGGGGTCTTCGTCACGACGTTTGGGATGCAGATAGGGGGGCAACCTCTGCAGGCGTACATCATCGACTCTTACCCAGACCATGCGAGCTCGGCGACCGCGGCCAGCCAGTTCATCAGGAGTCTGACGGCTTTTGCGTTTCCGCTCTTCGCTCCTTATATGTATCGCTCGCTTGGATATGGCTGGGGCAACACAACCATTGCTCTAGTTGCTCTTGCCATCAGCATCCCAGCTCCTCTGTTGCTGTGGCGGTATGGAGCCCGGTTGAGGGCAAAAGCAGAGGAGAGCTATTGATTGATGCATGCACATTGAAATCAGGAAACAGACTGCTCGAGGTCTTTGTGGCTTTCAGAGTCGCATATGCGGTTTAAGATTTGAGCTGCTAGTTCAGTTCCCAGACAGGCTGAGCTGGAAGGACGTCGAGACACGAGCGAAGAGGACGAGTGCCCTTGAACAGCTCACCGTTTGACTGTCAAAGTTGACCCGTCAGATGGGATGTCGTCTAATCACGCCAATAGCTGTTCTCCGGCATAACGACGGGGTTTGGATCACCTCGTAAAAGTCGTATATAAACTCAGCTCATCCCGGTCACAACGAGGAACCACGATGTATGGGGTGCTCCACAGCCAGATAGATTACATGTGAGTCTCCAGCTTCAAACTTCAATACTAAGGACCTGGCACATTCTCGTCATTATTCAACATTCGATTGCCCTCAGCTTTTCCTGCCACTCAAACTTCACCAACCCAAGTCCACAGCCGTTGATCGTTGGAGCTATCATGAACAACAATAGAGAAGACCACGACGATGCTCCAAAAGAAAAGCAAGCGCAAATCGTCCAGACAGATCAACCCACGACCTTAACACAAGACGACCAAACCGACCGCCCCAGCGCCCTCGCCCTCTCCTTCATCATCCTCTCCGTCAACCTCAGCATCTTCCTCGTACACCACCCCCAACACACCCCACAACCCCCAACCCCATCAGACTAACCAACACCACAGACCTGCCTCGATCTCACCATCCTCGCCACCGCCATCCCCCACATCACCTCCTCCTTCCACTCCCTCCCCTCCGCCGGCTGGTACGGCAGCGCCTACTTCGCCACCATCGCCGCCTTCCAAGCCACCTGGGGCAAATGCTACAAACACTTCGGGCTGAAAGGGACGTTCATCGCCGCGATCGCCTTCTTCGAGCTCGGGTCCCTGATTTGCGGGGTCGCGCCGAATAGCGCGGCGCTGATCGTCGGGAGGGCGGTGGCGGGCCTGGGGGGAGAGGGTGTGGGCGCGGGGGCGTTTACGGTTTTGGCGTTTGCGGCGGGGCCGGGGAGGTTGCCTGTGCTTGTCGGGGTTATGGGTGCGACGTATGCGGTGGGGAGTGTGCTTGGGCCGTTGTTGGGGGGTGTTTTCACGGATCATGTTAGTTGGCGGTGGTGTTGTGAGTTTGCGTGTCTTGCCCTTGAGAGTTTGATGCTCTTTCTGACTTTTGAATTGTCTATGTCAATCTCCCGATCGGAGGCGTGGTGGTCTTGATCATCGTCTTCTTCTTCAAGGCCCCTGCGGTGGCCAAGCCCCAGAAAAGTCCGCTCGAGAGAAGCTCCTGCAACTTGATCTTGCGGGATCAATGTTGATCCTAGCCGCTATGATCTGCCTGCTGCTGGGCCTTCAATGGGGCGGCCTGACGAAGTCTTGGAACTCCGCAGAGGTCATCGGAACACTCGTCGGCTTCGTAGTCATTCTTCTGGTCTTCACAGCCAACGAGATCTGGATGGGCGAGCGCGCATTGCTTATCCCACGGCTCCTCCGACAGAAGACCTTCGGGCTGGCGTCGGCGTACATTCTCTTCAACGGAGCTGGCTTCTACATTCTGGTCTACTATCTCCCGTACTATTTCCAATCCGTGCATGGCGTCTCCGCGGCACAGTCAGGGTTTGGGAATCTTCCCTACATCATCAGCACCGCGGTATGCTCGTTGATATCTGGCGCCATCGTCTCTCTCACTGGCCACTACGTCGGACTTCAAGTCTTCGGGTCTTCCCTAGTCATGATCGGCGCCGGCTTGATCTACACTCTCGACCTTCACAGCCCGAGTGGGAAGTGGATCGGATACCAGATCCTCGCGGGCTCAGGGGCGGGCCTATCCACTCAGATCCCCATCATCGTCGGCCAGACGACCGCGAAGAGCGAGGACGTTGCGAGTGTCACTGCGGTTATTCTGTTTTTCCAAACCATCACAGGAGCTGTCTTCGTCTCTACGGCGCAGTCTATCTTCGTCAATGGTCTCATCGAAGCGGTAAAGCACAACGCACCAGACGTCATTCCCCAATCCGTTGTGGCGGTCGGTGCTGCTGAGCTGAACGAAGTATTTACTCCTGACCAGCTTCCTGGGATCTTGAGGAGCTACATGACAGGTCTCAAGGACGCCAATCTGTTCGCCATCACCTTAGCTGGAGTCGCTGTGATCTTGGCCGTGGTGACCGCCGTGTGGGATCCGCGGAATTTGAAAGAAGAAAGAGAAAAGAAAAATGCCGAAAATGGTGATGCAACACCCATGCCGGGTGTAAGTGCATTGTGATAACCTCTCGCCAAATACCATCTCAAAACACTCAATACTTCACAAGCCTCTGATCCCGCCCCAGCCACCGATTCAGCCGATACGCAATCGCAACACACGCCATTGACAAGATGACAACATTCCCCGCAACAATAACAATGAAGAACAACAAATTCGATCCAATCCAGCCAAACATCCGGTTGTCCCAGTTATGCCACGTTTCGCCACCAGAGTATGTGAAGAAGACGGGCTCCGCAGCTCCAGGTCTCCCATCGGTCAGGATACGAACAGGCTCCGGCCGGTCGTCTACCTTCTCTCGAAAGTACTTGTTCCAGATCTCCGTCTCGTACCACTGGCCCGTGGCGTAGCTGATGGTGATGTACGGCAGCGGATAGTTCCAAGCGTACGAAATCAGAGAGTCGGTCATTAAGATCCAGTACGGGTGTTCTGGCTCGCCGGCCAGGATGTCGTTGCTCAAAGCCCCGTGGCCACCATCAACGACCCATGCTGGGTAGTACCGCAGAGGTTCTAAGGAGGCCTTGCAGCCGTTGTCGGCGTCCATGTAAACGCCTCCATAGTGACGAAGGAGGAAATATCGAAGACTGTCGATCCGTTGGATGGGGAATTTGAAGTCGTCGTACGTCGACAAGAACCAGGGGTATTGCTTCTCGACGAACTCCCGCGAGGTCTTGGTCGTCCATAACTACATCCACAGTCAGAAACAACCCCTCAACCACGAGCAGACTGGTCGAACCTACCCAACTCTCCCAACCCGGATTCACCTCAACACACGACCTCCGATTCTCATCCCAAATCTCAGGAAGCGCCTCATTCCCCGGATCCCTCCAATTGTGAAAAATCCGATGAACAATCCTAGGCACAAACGCCGTCTCCCGCCCAAAAGGCTGCCGAGACTCGTACGCCTCCAAGACCTCGTCCTGCGTCACCACACGCCCCGCATGTTCGCCGAAGATGTGCACGAAGGACACGATTCGTGAAATGAGATATAAAGCAGCAAGCACGCCAGCGGTCGTCGCTAGCCAGAAGCGAAGGCCGCGTTTTACTTGCATGCTCGAGATGGAAGAGAAGAAGAAGCAGCCGCCATTGTCGTTCAAAAAGAACACAAAGACCCCATTGAAGAGGTCACAACGTCGAGAAATCTCGCCGCCTAAACGCTACGGCTAGTCACCTACTGTAAGTAAGCACGACATTCGCGTCTCGCGAAACGAGCGCACGGCCTTTTTGGTGTAACATGCCACTGCCTCATGCCAGCCTCCCAGCTCATCTCGTATTGTTGCCGCAGAATGCTGTAGTTAATGATGGATGATAGTCGCGTGACGCAGCCGCAAATGAGCGAGCAGAGTTTTTCGTCGAAATAGGAGGTCGATGACGTTTTTGGGTGGTTGCGCTGTACGAAGGCGGTGGCCTAACTGGGGAACTTCGTGGACGGGCGGGCTGTGTTGGCGGCTTTGGGCTGAACGAAGTCGATCGCGAGAGGTTCGGGAGTTTTTGTCGTGCTAGTTTTGGAAATGGCGAGGATGTCATATGGAAGCACATGGGTGGACGGTAAATGTAAGCTGTGGGTTTGGCGTGGCGACTTCGGGTGATCTTTGTATTTTTTGCTTACCTCCATTGCATAGGCGTCTGGGATTTTCTAGTTCATTGCCCGTCTTCGAAACATAAGATCTTGCTCTATAGTGTATATCGAAACCCCGGAACGCCTTCAATAACAATCTTGCCTTTCGCCTGCTGCTTATTCTTCACAAACATATACACACTCGTCGTCGCAACACTAACAATCGTGAGAGCCGCCGCAGTGAAGCACGTATAAAGACCAGGTCGATAGCTGGGAGCATCCTGATGTCGAAAGGCGAGCGATCCAACGACGCCACCAACGCCACCCATAGCGACGATAGTGGCAGACGTAAACGCCCTCCGCCATTGGCCGACGACGTTGTTGGCTTGATATGTCATCGACGCACATACGTTTGAGTTCGACCCGGCGGTGATTAGATATGCGCCGACGTAGCGGCCGTAGGGTTCGCGCACGTAGCCTAGAACTGCCACGCCGATGATCTCCAGGATGCAGTTGAAGACGATGATGTGCCCCCGGATGTTGAATTTGTCGGAGATCCAGGCTTCGACCATGCCGAGTAGGAAGCTGAAGGCGTAGCACTGTATCGTGTATTAGTCAGGAAGTTAGTATGTATGGCTATCGTGCTTACTGGAGCAGTCAGACATTGAGCTTGAACGACTGAGAAGCCGAGCGACTCCCGCAAGATGATGGGCAGGAAGTATGAAACGGAGTACGTCACAACCGCAGATCTGAAGAGCACATCAACAAAGACTCAGGGGCTCGCGAAGGAACTATCAACTCACAAGCCAAAATTCGCAGCAAAGAACCAAACTTTCCAATCCTTCGCCTGGGCCAGATACGTCCAGATATGAAAAGGCGTGACATGAGCGTCCGCTCGATCCCGCTCGACTCGATCGATCATGATCTGGATCTCATCTTCCTTCAGGAAGAATTTGGTCTTTGTGGCGTCTTCGGGGAAGTCGACGAGGAAGATGTATCCGAGGATGGCGATGATGATCGTGATGATGCCTTCCCAGATGAAGATCCAGGACCTGTGAAAGTAAGAGTCGTCAGTAGATAGTAGGTCGTGGATTAGATTTAGACTGACCAGCCAGCATGGCCTTGGATTCCATCCATTTGCTGCAGGCCGTAGGCCAGGACGCCACCGAAACCACCGACGCTGTTTCCCACGAGATAGAAGAAGGCGTTGCGTTTGGCGACCTCTCGTCTGATGTACCACATCTGGACCAAGAACAGGGCAGACGGGAAGAAACACGATTCGAATGTGCCCAGTAGGATTCGGAGCCCGATCAGAGTCGTCCTAAGATGTGTGAGTACAGCCTGATGTCTTCAAGATGTAATATTTGCGTACCAGTTCTTCGCCAGTCCAAATCCAATGACGACCAGCCCAAAGGCGAGAGTGATGCCAGCCAGGAATGGACGAGGACCGAGCTTCCTTGCGAGGACAGTCGCCACCGGATTAAAGAGGACGTAGAAAGGGAAAAAGACGAGGACGATAATCGAGTATCTGTTTCCGACAAGATTGAGATCGTCGTCGAGGCCGGCAATCACACTCAAACGACATCAGCTTAGGCCTCGTAGCAAAATAGTAGAAGTTCTTACGCATTCGGCAGATTAGTCCTGTCAATCTGGTTCACGATGTACCTGGAGAAGAATATCCGTCACCGAGATCTAAGTTCGAAATAGCATGAACTCACATCAGCGCCAGAATAGCGCTCAGCCTGAGGTCGACTTTCCGCTTGATCTTCTTGACTCTGGGATCCTCCCATTGTTCAGCGTCGAGCTCGACTTCCGCTTGCTTCTCGACCTGTGCGGCCTGCGTGGGATCTTTCGAATACTCCATGAGGGACGGCAAGAGAAACAAGAGACGCAGAGCAAAGAACAAGGAGGAGAAGCTAGACCCAAAACAAGAGGAAGAGAGGCCCTTCTATAAGTCCCCATACCCAAAGGATCCGCCCCTTCCACGCGGGAATACCTTAAACGCGGTGGCAGCCCAACCGACCATTCAAACTGACTCGCCTGCGGCTATTCTCCACGTGCAAATACCACGTTGCCGACATCTCAGTGGCGGTTTGCAACGACGTGAACCTGGGACTGTTGCATAGAAGGCGGTGGCGCCAAGTCGATGGATTCGTCGATCGTTTCCAGGACCTCGGGCAAGCGAGTCTTGGAAGGCGGAGTCGAGAGGAGTGGATGCTCGTTGCTGGTGTTTGGGAGGCGATACCGCCGCTGTCGCTTTGGTTCTTTCGGTAGGTGCTTGAGGCCAAGCATGAGTAAGTCTGAGTCGGGTATAGTGGTTGATGCAGGTTGTGATGCACCACAGGGAGCTGCTCGGGATCTGCGGTTGAAGATTCAAGTTCGTCATGGGTTCTAGACGCGAGCACAAAGATCAGGCCATGTTGCTAGGTGCAGTCTATAACATCAGTGATTTGGCCTGATTGAGATTCGCTGTTGATGCTTGACGTGTGAGGTATCTACTGTAAGGTGGTAAACAAAAGGCACTCTGCTGTTCAGCCATACTAGTGACCAAAGGTCTGCTGTGTCACCTTTGGCGAGTTCTTGTTCTCTCGCTGCCACTGCTTGGAGAACCTGACTCCAAAGCCATGCTGGAAAACCTCTCGAATGCCCTCAAGTGGCATGCCCTTAACATCCGGATAGCAGAAGACAATGAAGACCCAGCCCACGAAGCAAATACCACAGTAGAACCCGAAAGCCCCTGATGGAGTGATACCTTTCATCATGCTCAGGAATGTCGAGGAGATGATGATGTTCGTAGACCAGCAGCTGACCGTATTGAGCATCGTTCCGAGAGCTCTCACCTCCAGTGGAATGAGCTCGGTCCCGATCCAAGCGATGGTTGCGACTCCTGAGGAGTAGAAGCCGACGTAGGCGATGATGGTGACCAGGACAAGAATACCAGCCCACCCGGCTGAATCAGTCTCGAGCTTCAGCGTGTTGAGGTCAATCGGGATGTAGTGGAACGAGACTGCGGCAATGAGCATGCAAATCGACATGCCAAGCACAGTCACTGTAAGCAATCGACGACGACCGAATCTGTCGACCAAGAAGAGGTTGACCAGCGAGAAGAGGAAGTTCGTCCCTGAGACAACGATTGCAACTGCAGTTGCATTCTCAAACCCGACAATGGCGAAGAGCGTGGCGCTGTAGTACATGAGGGTGTTGAAGCCACCGAGTTGAGAGATGGCCATGACAACGCAGGCGACCAGCACTGCCCTTCCGCTCGCGGGGGTATTGAAGATTCGCTTGAATGATACCCAGAGTGACTCTTGGGAGAGGCTGGACGTCGCTTCCACGATCGAAATCTCGATGGATCGAATCTTAGCCAGACGCTGCTCGGGCGTGGAGGTTGGGTAGAGGCGAAGGAGCACAGTCTCAGCCTGTGCAACATTTCCATGGGCGACAAGCTGACGTGGAGACTCTGGGCACCAGAGAAGCATGATTGCGAGGGCAATCGCTGGGAAGGCTCCAATGCCTACTGTCCCTCTCCAGCCTTCGCCGGGAACGTGTGCCAGGCCTGCGCCAATTGCAGAAGCAACGAGTTGGCCAAAGGTGACGCTCATGTTGTTGAAGGCGATCATGCGGCCTCTGAGAACTTTGTCAGTATCGCCAAACTCAAGGGCGAATGTTGCGTCTTACCTGAATTTGGCAGGAGCCAGCTCGCCGATATAGAGTGGAACGATCATGGCTGCCGAACCGACACCCAGTCCAACGACGAATCGGCCAACCGCGAACTGAGACACGTGGAATGATGCTGTCTGGAGGACGGTGCCGATAACGAAGACCAGGCAAGCCGCCCAGATTGGCCACTTGCGTCCATAGCGATCCGCCCCCAGGCCTGCAAAGACCGCACCCACCAAGGCGCCACCACTCGTGAGGGATGTGACAAGCTCTTGTTCGCTGGAGGAAAGTTCGTGGCCGAGGGAAGTGCCAATGCTGATCAGCACGGAACTGATGTAGCCAGTGTCGTAGCCTGGTGGAAGAATGAGTCTCTTGATATCTTCAAGCTCTAAGAACAGTCATACCAAAGAGGAAGCCTCCTAGTGATACAGTCAGGGTGATGAGCCACGCAGCCGTCGATGCTGCGGTAGCCTCGATTGATGACAAGGCTGTGACATCGCTGGGCACACCGGCCTTCAAGTCGGCGTCTTCAATGTGCTCTTCGGCAGCCCAGGTTTGTTTCTGCTTCTCATCCCAGTCGGCCATAGCGATGTTGCTGACGGAACTTGGTGATAGTGGCGGCGAGGGCGTGGCAATGAGGAAGGGGTATGAGTGTCGAGGGGCTGGCAGGGAGATGGTTGTGAGTTCAGCGGTCCTGGAGGCTGTATTTAACTTCCATCTGGTGAGGCACACTCCTCAATGTCGGCGCTCGGCAAGCCGCCGTCATGGAGAGCACATAGGAAAGCATGGCAGTGCATGGCGGGCGGGTATACTTCCTCGTGAGATCCCCACAAGTCAACAATACGCCGTCATCAGCCACACGCGATCCCCACGGGACAACCCCAGGTTTACGTATGTGGGCGCTGGTGCCGTCGAAAGCTGGACTTTGGTTGGATGGAGATCCGTTTCAATCGACTTGCATTGCAATCTGTGTCCGGCGGCAAGCCGTCAATTGCCGGTTACACTGCGAGGGGAAACAGCGAAGCACCTGCCCTTTTGGCCTGCAAATAGTCACTATATACGAAGATATGCTGATGGGAGAAGTCGTTCGGCATGTTTGCCCACATTGACATGAAAAGTGGTCCGGACTGCCGAGGAAGTGTCGGGAATGGTTGCCAATATTTTCGATTGCGGCTCGGAAGATTTTGCCCTAGTCAGGACTCGCACGCTGTGGGCAAAAGATCCCGCGACATGCCACTGGAACAGCGCTCGAACTGACGGCAACATACTCTTGACTCTTGCCTGCGGCAGGGGAGAGGCGTTGTTATATACCTCGCCTTGGCCATCGCAGTTCTTTGCGGAGGATCAGGCCATCGGGTGGAGCTTCGGACACAGATCAAGTTGTTGAGCTAGGTAGCCACCGAAAAGTTCGAAAATGGTGACGGACGATGGGGAAGAGGAACGACGGTAGAAGCTGGACGTGTTGACGCGATATCTTCATTTTCACGCTATGCTGTATCTGCACGCTTTACCTTACATAAGCATTATCAACAAGATAAGACACAACTCCTCCTCGTTTTGTCTCGATCCTTCTCTTCTACCTTCACCACTGCTTTGCAGAAATCGATACTTCGTTGCTCTGTTCCTCCTGACGGCCTACGCCAGCAAAGCCAAGTGCTACAATGTGCGGCACAGTTCCTGACCGGACGTACTTGATGAGCTCCACCTGCTTTCTGCGAGCTGAGTGAGTACCGACGCTTTGTCCGGCGAAAGAGTCAAGCGCGAAGAGTAGGAGACCAGTCGTTTTCGTTTGTACATCGACTGTTATATTAGATGTCGGGCTTGTTTGCTGAACGACAAGGCTGCGGCGTCACCATGTACGTGGTCTTTGATGCGAAGTCTGAGGCCGAAACGGAACAGACGCAAGAACAAGATCGAAGGCCGTCATGAATCGTATCGGTCTCGGTCGTCCATCCGACTGCCACGGCAAGTTAGCAATCAACATGCCTGGACGCACGTCTCTCGCTCGAAAGCTGGAGAAATCCAAACCCATGTCGAGCCGATACATCACCTTCGAAATGACGCCAGTCGACGTCATTCGAAGCGTTCAGAATTCATCAAAGTCTCGTATACCATCTGCTCTTAAAGCTCAATCTATCTCTCAATCTGCAGTGCAACATCAAGATAACCCACAAATCTCAAACTACGTCAGCAACAATGTCTTCCCTCATCGACAAAGCGAAGAGCGCCCTCTCGGGCCACAAGAAGCCAAAGGTCTTGTTCGTCCTGACCTCCCACGACAAGATGGGCAACACGGGCAATCCTACCGGATGGTACCTGCCGGAGTTCGCTCATCCTTACTACAAGCTCGAAGGCAAGGCAGATATTACCATCGCATCTCCCAAGGGAGGGGAAGCCCCATTGGATCCTAGCTCTGTGGAGATGTTCAAGGAGGATGCCGAATCGACCAAGTTCCTCAAGGAGAAGGAGAGCCTATGGAAGAACACTGAGAAGCTCTCCAACTTTTTGAGCAAAGCCGACGAGTTTGATGCAGTGTTCTACGTTGGTGGTCACGGACGTAAGTCACCATCGTTGTTGTCCAAAGATGAATTGCTAACCATCTCACCAGCCATGTTTGATCTCGCCACCGATCCTGAATCTCAAAAGATCATTAGCGATTTCTACGAGAAGGGCAAAGTGGTTTCCGCCGTCTGCCATGGTCCGGCAGCTCTTGCCAACGTCAAGCTGAGCGATGGATCGTATCTCGTCAGCGGCCAAGAAGTCACTGGCTTCACAAACACCGAAGAGGACCAAGTCGGCCTCAGCAGCGCCATGCCTTTCCTGCTGGAGACCAAGCTGCAGGAGAATGGAGGAAAGTTCGTAAAGGCGGAGCCATGGGCTGCCAAGGTCGTCGCCAGTGGCAAGGGCAACAAGTTGATCACTGGTCAAAACCCGGCGAGTGCAGGACCGATTGGAGAGGCTATCTTGAAGGCGATCTAAGTGTTTGGCTGGGGCAAGGAACAAAGAGATGGCAAACGTGTCTCAAAAATTGTCGGCTGACATTGCCTTGTAAATAGAGTACGATCAATACCCATGACTATGATGACGACTTCACTTCACAATTTCCAGCATGAACTGTTCCACTCCTGGCTGACAATCTTCTCACATTACGTCTACGAGCTGCCGAGGGGCCCCATGACAAAGCATTGAGGAGACACGAGTCACAATGAGAAGGATTGAAAGGTGATCGCACAGGAGTGCGTATTGCGGTTGCGACTGCCAGCCGGCCGAACTTGCTCATGACATCCAGGTCACACACCCTTACTCAAGACATGCATTGCTGACTTCCCTCACTGTCCTCGAAGGGTGAATTCCTTTCAAAGGGCATTGGAAAATCACACGCCACGCAGAATCTTCTGGCACTCCTTCTTGGTGAGCTTCTCGATGGGCACAGCGGCATTGGGAACATTGTTGACTTTGATCGCATAGGCATCGCCGATCATCTTTCCCTAAAAAACCAGACTGTGAGTAGATGCTTCTCTATCAAGGCGGCCAATACTTACGCATTGCAACGGCACCGAAACCATGCTCTGCCACCTGAGATGCTGCCACGCCTCATCCATGGAACGAGTGTTCTCAGGACCACTTCCACGCGTTACACTCTGAACATCCAGGCCTTTGCGTGCCCAGTCAATTGCCAAGTTCGCCATAGACATGATGATCATAGTGCCGTGGTTGTCGTAGATTTCGCCCATCTGCGACATCACATGGCGGGCAGCGTCTTTGTACGCTTCGGCGACACGCTCTCAGGACAAGCCCTCTGCTTCTAGAAACCTAGCAACCAGGAACGAGTACGCGGCCTTCTGCTGAGCGCTCAACGGCTTCTGGAGCGGGAATTGCTGCATACCTCGCAGCATCCTTGGATCCTCTGCTTGTTTCGGGCTGAGCGTTCCCAGGAAATCGATAAAGCGAAAGTCGACAGGCTGCATGTCGTCGAGATTGGACGTCATCACGTTGAGGATCTGCCGTCTAGAGTCACTCAGTGCTTGTTTCCGGGGCGGAAGGCGGCACGCTGAACAGTCGCATTCGAAGCCATAGTACACTCGAGTACAGATCTGGCGATGCTTCTTGATCATCTTGGTGAAAGTGAGGTTGTATGTGATGAAGACCTCTTCTCCTTTGGCAATAGGCTTCACGGCTAGAA
This sequence comes from Zasmidium cellare ATCC 36951, assembly GCF_010093935.1. NCBI lineage: Eukaryota > Fungi > Ascomycota > Dothideomycetes > Mycosphaerellales > Mycosphaerellaceae > Zasmidium > Zasmidium cellare. Next base: position 26,562 of record NW_022986993.1, on the reverse strand, counting down.
CATCCACTCCATTGTCTTGCTCCATAACTTCAGCGTTGGCGACACAGGAGTGGTTGATCAAGGAGACGTCGAGGTAGAGGCGACCCACGCCTTTCGAACCGAAAGCGTTGGCCTTGTAGATGCGAAAAGTGCGTGAGGGATATGGACGACTTCCCTCGTGAAGTGCCATGAAGCGATCTTGATCGGCCTTGCTCAGCAGACCAAACGCCTTGTCTACGTCTGTCTCGTCAATGGATGGCGGATCCTTGTTGATCTTGATGGCGACGGGATCCTTTATGATCGTGGCACCGGGATCGATGGCCTTGGAGGCGAAGACACCTTTGCCCTTGCCTGGCGAGTCCTTGATCGTGTATGATGGCTTCATGGTTTTTGGCGCCATTCTTCACTTTTGTCGATTCAAGACACCTCCGTGTCACAATAGTGTATGAGCAAGACCATAAGAACAAGATTGAACAGGCGAGAAATGGCAGAGCAAACGATATCAAACGCTACTCCATGCAGAGGCCCCTCAACAGCATGTGGGCCTTACATGGGAGCATGCACGTATGCGTGCGCCATGTCGCTTGTGTCACTACAACCCGGTATACAGCGCTCAACTGTCTGGAAGTCTGGAACGCAGGACCACAAAGGATAAAGATTACTGCGCCAATGACCACACACAGCAAACCATGCGTTTAACGAGACAAGACAAAGACTGTTCCTTGTCCTTTCTGCAGCCAATATCGTGACCTACTAGACAAACCATGCCCAAAAAACATTCGAGTTGAGACGCAAGAGACACGACACTGGACTCTAGGCCATTTTTTCTCCTCGAACAATCCATTACAAGCGGGACTCTCACGTTTCAACAACGTGATGGTGCATTCTCTTTTCCGTGGTCAGTGGTGGCCTTTGCTCCCCTTTACTTTCTACTTTGCGTACTTACAATGCTATTGTATACTCCCAACAAAGCCCCTATACACAGCCTGGCAAGAGAGTGGCCTCGATAGTCACTCGCTCTGGACGGGAAAGGCGAAGTGAATGGCATTGCGGTCATAATGCTATGTGTTATGCATCGCTGCGTCTCCAAGATGCGGCGTATATCTAGCCCGTTGGACTTGGATCAGAAGTCTCTTTCCTTTGCCAAACCAGAATGAACGACCGACCGATACGACTACCTCACCACCAACAGACCGCTTCACCACATCTCAACGAGATCCAGCACCAGCAAGCACACTACGCATACCAACACTGCCATGGAGTCCACCAACTTCCCAGACACGGCAAGCCGAGTTGCCTACCCACTACCGAAATTCACCATGGATGAGCTCTACGAACCCACCATGGTGACGATCAAGGTCAACGACTCTGAATCTGAGGACAATCATTACTACGAGCGTGTCTTCACCGTCCAGCGTGAACTGATCAGCCGCCACTCCGACTACTTTCGGGGTGCCTTCGAGGGTCAGTTCGCAGAGGGTCTCAGCAAGACGACTACGATCACTGATTTCCATCCCAACACCTTCCAGACCTTCATGGACTTCGTGTTCAACAACGAGGTCTCGCAAAACGGCGACGACCCTACCGAGTGGGGCTGGGAGTACCTTTTCTCGTGCTACATCTTTGGGGATAAATACGACTCTCGAGGCTTCCGCAACCGTGTATTCGAGGTGATTCAGACGAAGCTCTTGGTGAGGCGACCCCGAACCTATCACTTTCCCCCAGGCAAGGACTTGACGCATCTGTGGGAGAACACGTCGGCGACTGACTCACTTCGCAAACTTCTGATAGACGCGTACATCACCGAGTACGATCTTCTTTCAGACAGCGAGAAGCAGCTCCGCATCCTCGAGTCGTTCCCACCGGATTTGGTCAATCAATGTCTAATTGCCGCGCTGCGATTCTCCTCTCGGAACGAGTGTGTGCACTGCCGACGTGGTGGGGATGGACTGCCTTGTACCAGCACCACGCACACGGGATTGGAGACTACTGATCTCGCCAAGGGGCGTTGGTGCCAACATCACCAGCACAACAGTGACGAGGAGAAGCAGATCTGTCTGTGGCGTCGGGATGCGCTTCATTGGAAGTTCGTGGAGCCTGTAGAAGATGAAGGCTCGTCACACATGAGTTGAAAGTGATGAGGTATCGACTTGGAGTTGGAAAATGCACCCCAGATTGTTTCTGTGCCGAGTGAGAAAAACAAAGTGCAGATTGATCTGGGCAGATTGGGACTTGGGAGGCTGGCTTGAACGCGTACACATAGATTGGAATAGAACAACAGCATGTACATGTAACAATAACGGAAGCACAACTCTTGAATTCAAAACAACTCGCTCTATAGTCTTCAATCTCACTCTCAGTTCTTCGTTCGATAGTCCGGTCACATGTGTCCGTGGTATCACTTGATACAATGATTCCGTCTACAACCATCCCGACTTAACCACGCACCCCGGCCCACGCACCAAGACGCAGACAACAAGACAAGGCACGTTTGTTCTTTGTGCAGCCTTAGTAATGCTACTGATTTCGAGACAAGAGTCAACGTCACATTGAAAAAGGGGCCCCTGAAGACAAAGCCACGACCCCTGAATCGTTCTTGACTCACAGTACGAATGAACGAGACGTCAGTCTTGTCTAGGCATGGCCCGCTTCGATGAAGATGGAGAAAACGAACCTTCGCCTCCTTGTGCCTTATTCCTCTTCTCATTCTTCCATACAATTTCTTGCAGTATATATTCAGCACAATGTCATTGTCGATGCCGCGCTGCGGTGTAACTACAATGATTAAGTGCATTGACTCTCGCTTCAAAAAGGCCCACACACAACAACACAACAACACCATTATACTGAAGTGTTATTTATTATGCGCCGAGAGTGAGGATCTCCTTAAATAGGCCTTCTGAACTGGCATGCGACCTTTTCTTTCCTCATACCAGCCCGAGAACACAAAACCCGATCGAAAACTACAGATAGCCTCAGAACAAATACACACGCCCAGCAACAAAACCCCAAGACAAACCATCCTCGACAGCATCCGATAATCCAAGGCCATGTCTCTCTACAACATCGAGGACCCAGAGGAGATCATGGGCCGCATTGCTCATCCTCTTCCAAAGTTCGACATGGAGGAGTTGTACAACCCGACTATGGTCACCATCACGGTCAACAACGAGGACGCTAAGATGAGCTCTCCGTGGCAAGAGAGAGACTTCACGGTTCCAAGAGAACTCATCTGCCGATACTCCGACTACTTCCGGGGAGCGTTCGAGGGAGGCTTTGCTGAGACTGCAGAGAAGGCCACGATGATCACCGACGTCTCGCCAGAGATTTTCGAGATCTTCATGTACTTCCTGTACCACAATGAGGTCGCAGGCGCCGACGACGAAGAGGAGCCTGCTACTTGGGCCTGGTCGTTCTTGTTCTGGTGCTACGTTTTCGGCGACCAATACGATTCGAAGGGGTTCCGTGCTCGCATCTTCGAAGTGATTCAGATCAAGATGAGACAGCCAGCCTCGTACAACTTTCCTAATGGCAAGGATCTGGAAGTGGTGATGAACAACCTCCCTTCGTCAGATTCGCTTCGCAAATTCCTCGTTGCCGCTCTGTTGACGGAGTACGACGTCTTTGACGGTGATGATGACGAGGTGTCATATGCTCCTGAGATGCCAGCGAATTTTCTCGCGGAGTCCATCGTCCTGTCCAGACGCCTCAATTCTCGCCTGATATGCCGCCATTGCGGACCTCACGGTGACTTTGGACAGTGCCACGACAAGGCGCACAGTGCCCTCGAGTCAAGAATCGGAGGTCTGCAAGACAGACAATGGTGTCAGTATCATAAGCATGACACCGACCTTGAGCGCCGAGTCTGCGAGTGCCGTCGAGACACCTTCGCTTGGAAGTTCAAGGAGCCAAAGACGCCGACTTCCTTGCCAATGTCTTAGTCGCCTTCTGGATGAACAATGAGCTAATAACACAATAGCACTGACAATTCCAACCTCCCACGACTCCAACTCAGCAAACCAACTGCATTGAGTCAACTCCTACACAGAGGCCAGGATATGAGCTGCATGATCGAGTGACAGAGAGAGGGCACCCAGACTGTTTTGGTGCCAAGGGAAGGGGGTTACAGATTGCACACTGGGAGGGATTGGGAAGGCCGGTTTGAATGCGTTCCATCAAATTCTGAGGACAACAACACCACATGTACATGTAGAATAGGCAGGACAAACAATTAGGTACGGAACAACTCACTCTCCAATTCTCATGAATCTCATCTCAGTCTCAATATTTTTCGATCGATCGTCAAGAGCTTCCATTCAATAGAAACGACGGCAGCAGCATCAAAGTCGATTTCGAGTGGACGATCAAGACTCGTTTAGTTAAACCGAAGCTCACACACGATCGTAGACCAGAATCGGACATATTTCCCAACTTGCTCATCCCTGTCATCAATGCATGTAGTGCAATGCAGCCCTCCCTCGCTCCATCCTTTGCCCGCGAATTGGACAGGTCTCGCGAGGCAGGTCCATCCAGACCCAAACAGCTGAAGCGAAAATCTTCAACATCACACAACCCCTCAACAACAAATACCAAAATGACAACAACATCCTGAATACCAGCAACCACACCTAGCAATGATAGCAACCATCCACCCCAGCGTCGCCAAAAATGCAAGCCCTCTTCGGCGGCCCCTCCTCCTCTCAACCCTCGACCCAAGAACCCGAACCTAAAGGCCCACTGGCCAAACACCTGGAGCAAATAATAAAAAACTGCGAACAAGCCGTCAACGCACGAGACTTCTCGCTCCCATCCCCAAAAACCTGGGACCACTTCTCCGCATCCGACCTCAAAGCCTCCTGGTCGCACTCGGCGATCGTCTCGAACGCCTTCAACCACGTGCAAGGGCGGAATGAGTTTCTCGAGACGTATAAGCATTTGACGGAGAAGTGGCCGGAGTATCATGTACAGCTGACGGAGCTGGATACGCATGTGAGGCAGAAGGGCACAAGGGCGGATGTTTATGCTAATGCGGAGGTGAGGGGGGCGCCGCCGGGCGTGGTGAGGACGAGTGTGTTTGTGACGGAGTTTGCGTTTGATGAGGAAGAGAGGCGGTGGGTTGCTATTCGGATGCAGGGGATGAGTGGGATTGAATCGAGTGGGCAGGATTGAGAGGGTTGATGGTTGATGATTGAAGGAATTGCAAAAAGAAAATCGATAAGAGTGGCGATGTTCCCGGGAATTGATCCTGGGACTTCGAGCAGCAAAATGAACAGCAAAAGAGAAGTGTCCCGAGGGACCATGGAACATCCACCAGTTTCAGTTTGTGATTGGAGCTACTTCTCTGGACGTTATGTTTTTGGTTGAGACTATGAAGGTAGCCCGAATCTAGCTGCGGTGTCAAGAAAGAGGATGGTGGCGAGCAAGGCCCGGGCGTCGCCGACGAGGCAGCGAGTAGTTGAACGAATGAACGATTGAAATGGATGTGTTTCTACGAGTTTTTTAATTGCAATCATTTCCAAGCACCTGCTATAGACTTACAGTACACAATTAGTCGCATCCTCCGTACAAACCACCAGTTCTAACTCCAACTCGATCAACCCCTTCGTCACAGTGCGGCCTCATCCTTCGGGTTCCATAGAGGTTGACTACGCCAGGAGGTCTTCCAGTCTTTTCCTTCGTCCATAATGCCAGGCCACAGCCTGTTCAATATGGGGACCAGGCTCTCGTGAAGTTGTACTGCACCAACCTCTGACGGAACCGACTGTGCCAACGGGCGCGCATCCATAATCTCACCTCTGCTTTTTAAAATGCATTGCAGTTGAAAATCGTCAAGCACTTCCCGGATATCATCGAACTCCTCCATGACAGGATCCTGTCGCGAGTGGAGCTGCAAGTCTTGGAGAGGAACGCTACCCTGTGGCTTCGCGCTGGAAATAACATCCCAGATGGAGACTGCCAGGCTCTCGTCGATGGCGCCATTCAGAAGTCCCTTCATTACGTGTTCACTACGAAGAGGTTGGAACTGGAAATCGTCTCCCACGATAATATGCTCCTGTTCGAAAGCCCCAAACAAAGGGTCGTTTGGCAAGATTTGCGCTCGACGCCACTCGTCATGGTCATTTTCATTGTCACCAGGCTCGTATGGTCCTGGTTCGAGTTCGTCACAAGTCCTACAATCAAGGCACAATGCCAGACTTCGGAGGCGTGTGAATCTGCCGATTGTACGATACATTTCGTATTGGGTGCGGTCTCCCAAGGATCGTTGCACAGTGATGGTAAGGGTCTCAATATTTGGGCAACCCCTTAGTAGCTGAGTGATCTGGATCTGGTCGAAAGCGTCGCTATCTGATGCGATCCTCAGCTTGCACAGAGGAGCTCGGTCTCCCTGCTATGAGAGCAGAGAGTTGAGGTGTGTTGCGTCGAAGTCACCTTCAATTTCGAGTTCATGCAAAGGTGGTAGACCGACCAGGAGTTCGGAGAGGTGCCCAAAAGGCGAAGTTTCCGAAGAGATGGATCCCAGTCGAAGCGCCGTCAGGTTGTCGAAGGAAGGTGTGGTAAGGAGCCATTGCACAGCACCCTCGTCAACAGAATGAGCATGAAGTTTGCGCAAGGCCGAAAATTTGGTAGCTTCAGCCCAGCGTGCGAAGCAGTCAGCCGTCACGATCCCTTCGCCATCGAAATCGCAACTCAATTCCAAAGTTTCCAGAGAGTCCTGTCGAGTATTCGTCTTGGGGGATAACCCTCTCCAGGTCCTCCGAGGGCCTGATATTGGTCCTTGATTCACCAGTCTGAGATCATCTCGACTGGATCTGAATTCTTGAAGTGCTTTGACATCATGAAACAGTCGCACTTTCTTCAGCGCAGGTGCCAGGCCCGAGACCATCTCTAACGTAGCCAGGTCAGGTCATTCAGATCACCAACATCGTATCCGCCGTCCTCTTCCAGATAAGTGTAACAGGTGTGAACTGAGATCAAGTTGGGCGATGTCACCAGTTCATATTCGTACGGGTCAACAACCTCGTCGCGCAGGCTTCTGAGAGAGAAACATCTGATCTCGAGCTCGCACTTCTGCAAAGAAGAGTGCAGAACCTCCAAAAGACAAGGCAGAAACTGCTGAGCCATGCCAAAGGTAAGGTGTTCCAGCCCACGAAATTTCCTCAGCGTATCGGCCAAGGGTTGCCAGTCGAATTTGTCATCCTCTTGTATATTCCCTTCAAGGTAGGGAAAGGTGCCAGGGCTAGCGCGGCGCTTTGCATCGTGTCCAACCCTCCAAGACATTGAATAGGCTTTCTTGCCATTCTTGCCACCAGTCGAGTTTAAGTCGACTCCGTCAGGTATAGAGAACCCTTGAATGTCGAGTGAACGAAAATGCCTGAAGGCATCAGCTTGAGTCCAGGCGCGGTCGAACTTGGCGACATCCGAGGCCAGCGTGTGCGGATTTCCAATATAGAGTACGATACTGCGGTATATGGAAGGAACAGCGGCAGCCCGGCAAGCTCTGTTCACCAAGCCAAAAGACAGGAGGCTGGAGGTCTCCAGGCTACTGCCGACGTTGACCAGAGTTTCCGCCGGTAAATCGTCAAAGGACATGTCGTCGTCGTCGCAGTCTGAGATACGGTATATCGTGGCCGGGTGACGAATAGATGCAGTGAGCGGGAGAGGTCCTGCCTGCTTCATATACTTTACAAGCTGAAGGGCCCCTTCCTGAACATCATGCGAGACATGAGCCGCGCTGCATCAGCCAGACTTGGAGCCCTTGCATAACGAGTAAACCTTGTCAGTAGTCAGTCTATCAAACTTCCCGATGTATCAGATTCCCCATGCTGGCCTTGACATATTGACGTGAACTCTGTTGAAGCTAATCACCTCGCTGGCATGAATAGAATATGCTCGGTCTGGACCCGTCTACACCAACTGAAACATGGACTACTGACCACATTTGTCTCTCTCGAAAACCATCCATCATAATACTACACTCACCGTCATGATACCAGAACATCGCCTTGCCATCAAGATCTCGAGTCGGCTAATGCGGTATGTCCTCCAAGCCGTGCGACGTAGAAGCATTGTGAAGCCGAGTGAGAGACCTGGCAAGAGAGCAAGACAGCCATGTCCTCGTTATAACAGCGGACTTTCAGTCGTGTTGCTTTTCTGTCGGGTTGTCTTTGAGTCCGATGCTCGTGTTCTGTTCAAGTAGCATAGTAGACGTTCCACTTAGTGCAAAGAATGTAGTCCACGCTGCCGAGGCATATCTTAAGGCCTTCTGTGGTCGTCCAGCACATCATATCTTTTCCAGAAGATCCATCGAACAGGCTCGAAATCTGCGATTTGGTAGCAAAGTTACTGCTGCGTTAGCGGATGAGGTGCACCTCCAGCCATCCAGGCGAATGCGTATTCTTATGACCCCGGTTTTCTCCTCGTCTTGATAGCTGCAATCCGTATCATGGTTGTGTTGAATAGGGAGAGCCCTGATGTTCATGGGAAGAGGTGAAGAAGAAGGTGCAGATCACCCCACCCCCTTCGCGTAGTGTGCAGAATGTGGATCAGCTCCGGGGGTTTCGTAAACACCAAAAAGCACGGCGGATAACTGTCGCCCTGTTGGCCAGCACGATAACAGCCCACCATGCGGTCATCCTGCTCCGCCAGCGTGCGAGAGTATATGTTCTCCAGATGTTCTCGATCTCTTCGTCTTCTCATTGAAGATACCCGACCGTTGAACGAGAAACTCCAGTTGGAACTGCTTCCGTCGTCGGCGAGCTTGTTTGGTTAGCTGCTCACGCGAGCTTCGTAAAAGATGGATGAGCAGGTGGATAGACTGGTCAAGAAGGTATGGGACAAAACTCAGGATCTGCCGCAGAGTAAGAGATACTTGGTGGCTGTCTCTGGCATTCCGGGCTCAGGTAAACAGCTTCTCCCCAACAGTGGTCGAGTCGGGGTTGACAGGCTATCAGGAAAGACCACTCTCGCGGCGAAAGTCGCAGATGGCTTGAACGAGCTATGGCGTTCGAAATCTCTAGCACGAGCGTCTGAAGCATCCGTTGCGACCTTCTTACCCATGGATGGCTACCACCTCACACGCGCCCAGCTCGACGCCATGCCCGACGCTCGAAGCGCCCACGCCCGAAGAGGAGCAGCATTCACATTCGATGCGCCAGCGTTCCTCTCACTAGTCAAGAAGCTCAGAGAGCCGATATGTCCGGAGACAGGCACAATCTACGCGCCCAGCTTCGACCACGCGAAGAAAGACCCCGTAGAAAACGATCTATCTATTCGCAAGTCTGCGCGGATAATAGTCATGGAGGGAAACTATCTCTCGCTCGGCACAGGTGCAACAGAGTGGAAAGAGGCGGCGGAAATGATGGACGAGCTGTGGTTTGTGGATGTGCCTGAAGAGACGGCGCGCAAGAGACTGATAGCACGGCACGTCGCGAGCGGGATTGCAACGGACGAGCAAGATGCTGCGAAGAGGGCGGATGAGAATGATCTCGTCAATGGGAGAGAGATTATTGATGGCAGGCTGGAGGTGCATGAGATGATATATTCAAAGGAGGATCATAAATGGACTCCTGAACAGCAGGGGATTGACAAAGAGAGGGACGAGGCGAAGGACGAGAGGAGACGGAGCAGTATGCATGGTGTGATATAGCGTGAGGCGTGGAGTGACTGATACAGGTATTGCGCTGTCTCCTGCTTTGCTCGAGGGGTTGACTATAGACAATAGAGATGTTGGAATTGTTCACGGGTGTGATTCAGAAGCCTATGGCCACAATGATAGAGTGATTTCTGGAACATTGAGCAGGTGATCTGGTCCTCATGATCAAGGCAAAATGATGCGCTATGATGTACCTCGCTCCACTCACTCGAGTCTTGGATTAGGGGTGAGAGGTCACGGCGGACCTAGCCTTTAGTCCTGTGGCCATAACAGTGGCCACAGTCAGTGCCGTTGCAGCCACTGCTGCGCTCATCTCGATTATGATAATGCCACCCCTTAGCTGAAAGCCTTAGCCGGATGTAGGGTTCATCTGGGAGTATCCGAGATTATCTAAGTGTTATACAGCGGATCGTTACAGTGGGTATCCTCCAGATAAGTGTGGCTGCGGTGGACTTAGCTTTAGGGCCACTGTGGGAAAGGTGGAGTGCATCACAAGTCGGAATGGCCCAAGCTCCCGGTGACGTTTGTGGCAGCCGTCAAGGACAACAACATCGTCGTCTCTCTTCCACAAAACCTTCGCCGTCTACCGCTCCTACATCTTGGAATCGACAAACTCTGCCTCTTCCATCCTCACACATCTCCAAAACACCACCAAAACTCAACCACCACAATGGCCACTCTTCACTGTCCGTCTACCCTTCCCGCCACCGCCAGAGCCAGCTCAATTGTTTGTTTTGGCGACGCAGGCGCAGTCACTCACCGCGCATCACCCACTGACTCTCGCATCGCGCAGACCTCCCACCAGTCAAGCCATCGGCCATTGCGCTCGGCACCGTCTTCAACCACGTCGCCTCGCTCGCCATCCTCGGCCCCGTCTTCGGCGAGAGCTACCGCAAGGCCCAAGCCGCCAACTCGGCTGAGGAGTTCTTCAAGTCCAAGGAGGCTGCCTCTGCTGGCGCCGCCTGGGGAACTTCCCTGACCGGCTCTGCGCTCCAGTCGTACGGTGTTGCTGCTCTGCTCCAGGCCACTGGCACCCTCTCCTACAAGGGCGCTGCGTACCTCGGTGCTTTGATCTTCGCTGCCTCTTCTGCTCCATCGGTATGTCAACCACTTTCATCGAAAGAGAGAGATACAAAGCTGATTATGTTTCCAGTTCATTGCCCAGGTCTTCACTGAGAAGCGCCCGCTCGACACCGTCGCCGTCGGCGCCCTTGCCCGCACCTTCGAGACTGTCGGCCTGTCCCTGTTCCTCACCTGGTGGGGCGTGCGCCAGAACCCACTCAACTAGATGCGGCAGCGCATTACGTTGATGATGAGAGCATGAATAGGAAGATGGGGAAGCTGAAGATACCTGGCTTGCTCGTCGGAGAAGTCAGGTAAGGTGGATCCTACTTTTTTACAATACCTGTTTAGTAGCACGAGAGGAGGGAGGAAAACAGGATACCTTTGAAGTGTTGTATGGTAGATACCGGCAATGAACCAGTGTTTTCAGTAGTATTGGCGAAAATCGTCACCTCGCCGTGAAAGCCCCACACGTGATCCGTGCGTTTTGAGCTTTCTTCTGACTTCACCTGTCGTTTAACTGAACAGTCCAACAGCATGGCGGAAAATCTCGCGGATGGTCTCTTCGCCATCGAAGTCGATGCAGACGACTACGCAGAAACAGCCGCAGGTGACACGCCCAGCGTCCCGCGCACATTTCAAAGCGAAGCCGACTTCCAGGCGCAGAAAGCTTCATACACCGCGAAGATTGACACTGGAGATAACCTCGCAGTGTTCTTGAAAGCAGTGCCAGGCCTGGCCAAAACCACGAATGGGAGAATTGCCCAAGTGGATGGAGGAGCCACAAAACTCACCCTCACCAAGAAAGACGTCCAGCTTCTCGGATACGCGGTCGGGGAAATGTACTGGGACCGGCGGCACGAGGAGATTGTTGAGCTTTGTTGGAGGGTCAGGGAGAGGTGTGCGGTTGATGCGAAGTTGGGGGCGAGTTTGGAGAGGTGGGTTGGACGGTGTAGAGGACGGTTGGAGGGAGGGAGTGGGAGTGGGAAGGATTCTGGGTGTTGAAGGCTTCAATCACGCCAATGCCAGTGTGGACTGAAGGGGCTGCTTTGACTCTCACTGGAGATGCTGGACGGGTATGAGGGTCTGATGAACGCGGTGCCGAATGAAGATGATGAGGACCTTGAGCGATGTCGAGGATATGAGTATCGATACTCGAAGCCGCCGTCCAGAACGCCAGCAAGCTTCGTCCTTTCCGCCAGACTGAACACAGATCGTGAGCTCTAAGACCGTCGATTCGGACTGCAAGAGGCACATCATTACCAAAAGTCAACCGACCGTACCTCACAAGGTCCATTCACAAGCTCCAGGAGGCAGCCGCAAAAAGCCTAGGTCTACTGCTTTTAAAGACTTCACACAAGACAGTCCCGTCAGCGCACCTATCACCATGAATGTTCGCAAATCCTCAATGCCGCAACACCTCCGAGACAAAGGTCACCAAGCAAGTGTCACTCTTCACGTTGGTCGCACAGTCGTTATTGTGGCTTGAAGCCGCATCGTGAAAGACGGACCAGACGATCAGCCAGCACAAAACTTGCGTGAAGCATGAGGCGTGCATGCTGCATGCCTGCAAAAACATGCGCGAACGCAGAAATCATAGCCATGCGGGCAGAACAAAGACCTGCCATCGACTGGCAATCGCCAACACTTACAAACACGCAGCATGCGAAGACTATTACGCCGACAACGACATCTTCGAAACGACGTAGCCATGTCCGACAGCGGCGCCTCATCACCCTCCTCCAGCGCTCCAACACACCACGTCGAAGTCAAAACGACCCTCCTCTACGGCGTCTTCGTCTCTCACAAGAGCTACCTCATCGGCTTGAGAAATCTCATGAAGAGGGAGCATGTCGATATGCTTGCCAACAAGATCATTGGGAAGATGCTGCCACCTGAACTCATCGAGATCGTTGCCGATTATTTGTTCGAAATGGAGCGTGAAGTGGTGCGGAAGAAGTGGATACCCGAGAGGAGGGCGATGCAAGAAAACATCGCCAAGTTCGAGAAGGCGATGGTCGATTGTCCCGCGTTGACGGGGGCGAGGGAGAGGATGGTGCGATTCGCCTTCTATCATCTCCCACAAGAGCAACACTAACTTCCCTCCCACACAGTCCCTCTCCCCCATCAAAACGACCCTAGTCCAAAACTCCCGCCCCATAACCGGCCAAAACATCCGCCTCCTCGACCCCCCACACACAACCTACATCCACCTCTCCTGCCTCCGTCCCTCCCTAGCCATAAACCTCCCCCCACGTCTCCAACCCCCCGACCCCATCTCCCCCGCCATCTTCTACAACGCCGGCAACGCCCTTGTGCGCGTGCGGGTGCGTGGGAATAATGAGTCGAGAGGAACTATGCATGAGGATGAGGTGACGCATATGCCCGCCAGGGAGTCTGTGGAGACGAGGGAGGAGCCGAGGGCGGTGGGGAGGTTGGTGCAGTGCGAGGGGGTGGAGGAGGCGGTTAGGGGGTGGGATGAGGGGGCGGTGAGAAGGTTTGTCGAGTTGCTTGGGTTGAAGGTTGTGCCTTTTGATGGTGATGAAGATGGAGATGGAGATGGAGATGGAGATGGAGATGGGATGAAGCCTGGTCTGCATTTCTGGCAGAGAATCCTCGAGAAAAAGTCATCAGGAACATAGACGAAGCAGACATTAATCTTGATTTTCTTTTCCAAGCAGTATTAAGTATCTTGGATGTGTAGATATGAGCTGGAAGTTCGCTGCTTTGTAAAGACAATACGAAAAACCCCAATTCCTCCTTGCCACTTTTTTTCAAGTGCAGTGAGTAGCATTGTTGGCGATTATTGATAAATATAACAATACCGTCCCCCCGTCGTACTAACCGTATCCCCCAACCGCACGCTCCGGAACGAAGGCGAGAAATCCAGCTCCGTGTCTAGTGTGGGTTGTGGAACCATGTCCCCTAGAACATCACACAAAGAATTAGCACAAACATCCTCTTTCACTCATACACTCTTCTACCCCCAACCCCAACTCCCCCAACTCAAAAATGAAAAGAAAAAGATGACTTACACCCCCTCCCCTGCCTATACCCCCTATAAGCCTCCGTATTCGGCACGCCCTCTGTCCGTCCCCTCAAATCCAGTCCCTGCCAAAGGCTGAAATAGAAATCCAACCCGGCGTGATGGCAATAGAAGGCGTGGTCGGAGGACGAGCCGGGGATGTCGGTTTGCATGCCGCCGATCATGGTGTGTCCGTTCGGGTGGATGCCTTCGGGCGAGGATTCGATGTGGACGCCTAGGCTTGTGATATCTGTTTAAGGAGTCAGTGGGGGGTGAGGGTGAGGGTGGGGGATGGGATTGGGGAGGGGTTGGGTGGTGGGAGGTGAGCGTACCGGTGAATTGAGTGATAGTCCTCACAATCACATCATAGCTCATATCCCCCAACACCCCCGTATTAAACTTCCTCGTAATACATCTCGGATTATACCCCAACCCATTCGCGTCAGGATTATTCTGACAAAGGGCGTTCAAGGGGCCGATATTGACGACCCAGTCCGCGAAGGGGCCGCTCGTGATGCAGTTGCAGTCGTCGTCGACGACGGTGCCGTTGGCGACGCGGTGGGGCGTGCCGTTGCCGGAGAGGGAGGTGTCGGTGCCGTCGAAGAGGGGGTTTTGGGAGGGCGGGAGGTGTGCGTATTTCGCGTGGGACCAGTAGGGGATTCCTTTTATTATCACCATCAGCTATCATGTTCTCGGAGAGGGGATGTTTGTCTTACCTTCCGTCCACCCACACTCCCCAATCAACGCATCCTCCATCTGGTACAGAAATTCGCGATGCCAATGCAGTAGCAGCGGAGAATTGTGCACGTCTTTCCACCGCGTGATGTGGGTGACATCAAAATCGTCATGGCGATTTCTTACACCAGGGGCGTATGAAGTGGATGTCTGTGGAGGTCGCTGTGCGAGGCATTTCGCGGCCGCGATGTAGCGTCTTCGGTCGTTGGGGGAGAGGTCGCCCCTATTGGTTATGATCAGTGATGTCGCTATGGGTAGGGAAGAGAGATCAGTACCATTCTCGCCGGATCCTGATGTTGCCCTCGTTGCACTGTCCGCCTAGCGTTGCTCGGATGTTGGTGGTGTACGTTTGTACGATTTGCTGCAAGGCCTGTTGCCCTGACGATTGTCGCTCTTCATTGGTGATACTCCTCGCCGCACTCAGCGCAGCCAGCGCAGTCGCACAGGCGAATCGAAAGAGCATGACAGCGACGACGACGAGAACGAGATATCCTTTCTTCCTGTAGCGAACGGTGAGATCTGAAACGATTGACGACTCATGTACAAGTGTACAAAGAAACGCGAGAGAAGAAGAAGAACAAGAAGGATGGAAGCCAAAAGGTTAACAGCAGAGATGGATTTAGCAAACAAACCTCTTCGCTCCTCTTCCAGTCGCACCGAATTGCCCCTCACCCTCGATATTTCATTGCATCTGCAACCCAATGCCACGGCCTCCCATGTCGTGTACCTGGAAACTCACATCTCACAGCAACAAGGGTGAGCTTGCAAATCCGGGAGTAACAAGGCCACACGACCCAAGCCAGGACCTATCATCGCCGAAGTCAATGGCTTCTTTTCACACTGTTCAGGGTAAGACGAGCTGCATTGTCCTATGATCTGCGCTGTCACGACGTATAGTGATACAGCAGTCCAGTTCCGAAGTATGGCGGAGTACGTTCATGCACGAACAAGGCTTGAGCTTCGAAGCTTTTCTGCATGTTGCGCGAACCGGTTCTCGCCGGCTTCGTGAACCTTGGTGTTCGTTGTGTAATTTTAGGAAATGATGACACTTTGCACAGATATCCCAGATGAGATGCCGGGAGACATCAAACGACAGGTCTGGAGATCCTGGGGGGAAGCGTGGTGTTGTTTCATGGATTGAGCCGCAGTGAACAGGAACAAAGAGCAGCGCATCGTAGGGGTGTGGCTTGGCGCAGTGTGAGGATGTACTGCATCTGGTACTTTGATGCATTCCGTCCCGAAGTCATCGAAAAGCCCCAGCAGGATGCGATGACGATAGGTGTTGACAAGCGAGCCTTGCGGTTGCTCGTGTTGGCCTTGCCAATATTGCAAGCTGCTCCTTGCAGATCGGCATGGAGGTCGTGTATAAGCAATCTTATGAGTGAATCGGGATTTGCGACTCTCCGGTGGTACGCAGCTCCACCGTAGATGATTGTGGACGTGCGAGATGAGGAAGATATTGATACGTGTTGATACGGGAAGGGTGGTTGACATTGCCCTCACAACTTCGCTTTGGGAGCATCGCTCTTCAACATGGCATCTGCGACCATCCTTCGTTGAATCTTTCCGGTAGCGGTTCTGTTCATCGTTGTCAGTCAATTAAACCCTCGTGGTTTGATGTTGCACTTACTTCGGCATCACATCCGTGAAGAAGACCCTCTTGGGCACCTTGAACTTGGCAACCTTTTCCCTCATATACTCCTTTACATCCTCCTCTTTCACGCTCTTTCCATCCTTCTTAGGCACGACCGCCACGCCGACGTCCTGGCCGTACAATTCGTCGGGTATCGCGAAAGACACGGCTTCTGCGATTGAAGGGTGCTGCACCAGAACATTATCCAACTCGATCGGGCTGATCTTCTCTCCACCCTTGTTGATCAACTCCTTTATCCTGCCCGTAATAATCACATATCCATCCTCATCTTTCTTGCCTTGGTCGCCCGTCCTGAAGAACCCTCCAGCGGTGAAGGATTCTGCATTCGCCTTGTCGTTGTTGATGTATCCTTTCGTTACGTTCGGTCCTCGAATGCAGATTTCTGCTTCGCTACCCTGCGCTACCTCATTGCCAGCCTGGTCGAGAATTTTGACCTCCACACCTTGACCAATGCCTACCGATCCTGGCTTTCTCTTCGCAGGTGGGAGAGGGTTCGAGGTCATCTGGTGAGCGGCCTCAGTCATGGCATAGGCTTCGAGGACGGGTGCGTGGAATGCCTTTTCCAGCTCATGGAAGACCTTGGGCGAGAGCGGCGAGCTGCAGGAACGGATAAAGCGAATGTTAGGCATAGGCTGAGGCCAGAGGTTCTTGTTGACCAGGAGAATTTGATGCATGGTAGGAACAGCAGTGTACCAGTTCGCACCATGCTCGGTGAAGTGTGTCCAGAAGGTGGAAGCGCTGAATGCGCCAGGGACAATGACAGAACCTCCAGATCCCAATGGCGCAAGGAAACCAGCCAGCAGGCCGTGGACGTGGAAAAGCGGCATGACAAGCATCGTGCGGTCGGCTGGCGTGAGCTGGTAGGTGTTGATGATGTTATGTATGGTGCGGGTCAAGTTGCGGTGCGAGAGAGGGACGGCCTTTGGTCTGCCCGTTGTGCCAGACGTGTGCAAGACAAGAGCCGTATCCTCAGGCTGTGCCTCTTCAACTCGTACATTGCCCTTTCCCGCCAACTTGCCAGCGTCCTTGACATCCAACACCACCTCATGTGTTTGTGGGTGCAGGTAGCATTCAGCTACGGCTGCATTGTATCTTCGGGCAGCTTTCACAGCCGGCCCGTCTGATTGTCCTTGCGGTACCAACACCAACGCTGATGACAGATCATCGATATAGAACTCGAACTCGCTCTGCTTGTACGCGGAATTCAATGGCGCGGCAATGCCTCGCTGCCATGACGCGGCGAGGAAGGCGACGATAAAGGGGTAGCTGTTCGGGAGGGCGATGGACACGGCGGCGCCTGGGGAGATGCCCAGCTTGGCGAGCTTGTGCTGGAAGGTCTTGATATCGGCTTGGAGCTGTTTGTAGGTGATTTCGAGCTTGGGCGGGCCTGGGACAACGATAGCGACGGCGTTGGACGTGGACGAGAACGAGTTGGCGAGAGTCGTCATGGTGGCGGCTAAGGAGTGTGGTGAAAGAGGGAATGAGAGGAGATATGGTGTTGGAGGAACCAAAAGAAAGGAAGAACGGACTCTACCTACTCTATCTCGTGGCCAGGCTGGCGGGTGTTGGGGGTCGAAATGTCGCCATCCGATGTGTCGGTTGATAGGCGAGCAGCGTCGTTTGGAGCGCCTGTCCTGTCGTTGGTCGACCGCTTGGCCTCGGGACAGATCGCCGCCGCTGGCCGATGCTTGTCTTGACTTCCTCTCGTCCAGCCCACCTCAGCCTAAATCCATCAAACATTCACTTCACTCCCACTACGCCCGAAACTCGCATCACGTGTATGCTCGGCCTCTTGTTGAGATATTTCCTGGATACTTGGGCACTGTCATCGCGGTTCATCATGCAAATACCATTCACATGCCAGAGTTCAAGAAGAACGTCTTCAAAGTGTTTCTTCTCTGCTGCACATGGTCCTTGCGGGAGCACATGCGTAAGTGAAGCTGTCGCTGAAGGACTTCATTCACATGAATATGAAGGATGCATCATATATATCTCTCTACCTTCTCCAATGTCTCTACCTCGAACAACTCCTCAGCATCCTCCCTACACAACGGCGATACACTTCACACATTCTCATACCAACATCCATTTCATCATCACCATAGTGATATCCCTCTGACATGGCCATTCTCAAGAGCCTCCACGGCGTTGAGGTGACCATCACAGTCGACAACGAACCGCTGCAGGAATACGAGCCCAAGGAAGGAACCGACCCATATGACACTGTCACCCGCTATGTGCAGACGCAGCCAGACCAGAATTTCGAGATCAAGATTGTCACCAACCAAGGCTCGACCCGCGGCGCTGGCTTGAAATACGAAGTCATGATCGATGCGAATATCGCTGATTCTACTGTGGTCCTATCTGAACAGTGCGCCCACGACAGCATGATATGGAGGTGCGTTGGCTGGCGCGTGAGACAAAACTCTACGACCCGATTTGCTCATACAGATTCCGCGAATCCCAGCTCGGTCCGTCATTTTCAAGCTGTCATTTGCACAAGCCGTTCGAGAGTACTGACCAGATGTAGAAGAAGACGAGTACTGGAAAGAGCCACACGAAGTCCTCAAAAACTTGGGCTTGATTGAGGTTCGAGTGTATCATCTATCAAACATCGAACTCAAGGAAAGTGATCCTGCTTCTTACGACCTTCGCAACGCCCGGGACTTGATCTCGCACAAAGCGAGAAGAAAGGGCGTTTCGCACACTGTCAGGTCAGTTCTCGCCCCTCGTATTTGGAGTCGGGCAGTGCTAACATCAGAGTAGTGCATCCATCGACGCCATTGAGAAAGAAGTCGACGAGGTAAGCGTGGGTGTTGAGTACGCCACTCCTGAGCCTATCGCTAGCTTCAAGTTCATCTATCGCTCTCGGGGTAAGTACGAGCTACTTACAAGTGACCAGAAGACTGACAGTGTTTCAGATTGGCTGATGGAGGAATCATCCCTCGTCCACCACCTCCACCGGCCCTCGAAGATCGCGACGCCGCCACGCTGACGGTCGAAGACATTGCAGAGCTGCAGAGACAGCTCAAGGTCGAGAAGGTATGTTTGTAAGACCCTACCATAACTGAGGATGGAGCTGACCTTGAGAAGGACGAAAAATATGCCCTCAAGATCAAAGACGAGATCAAGCAGGAGGACCGTGAAGCATATTCTCGCCCGATGAGATCTGGTCGACCCTCAGGCCGGAGGGAGTACGTCGAATTGGACTAGAGAGATGAAGGGCACATGACTCGATGCTGTTTCTATGCGTGTTTGAGCGAGGGGTCGAGGCGAAGAGTTCTCATCCAAGGGAGGACTGCCAAGATCAAAAGCTATCTCTCGATTTGGTATGATTCATGTTGCACTGTATAACAAGCCAAACTCAATTTTGCATAGTTTCAAAACATTCCTCACGTTCGCCACCACGGGCTCAGAATAGACATTTCTCCAAGATTAACGTGAACCTGATCGGTAAGCATCCTGTGCCTTCATCATGAGTCAAGGGCTGTGTTCTGCATTTCACAGTGAAAGTACCTCCAAAAGTGCGAAGTTTGAGACACAGGGCACCTTACAGCCACTCGCAGCCACCCAACTCCACAACAAGTTCTTTACATTGACACCAGACAAGTATGATCCTCGAATATCCCGTGTCGACTGTGAAGATCTGCAGAACTTCTATTGTAAAGACTTTCACAATAAAAACTCGAGCACAACATCTGGAAAGCGACAACACGTAGTGGAGCTTTCTGGCGTACTGTCGACATCCTCCTTCACTGGCGAGCTCCTTTCACATGCCAGCGAGCGGAACACGTGAATCTCTTTGACGGCATTTATCTTGACGTTGCTGTTCTTCTCTTCCTTCTTACAATCTACAACACACAACAACATTCGAAGACTGTCTGACGATTCAATATACGATATCCCGTGCGACACGCGTCACCGACAACGATATACACCACCATCGGTCCCTCGCTTCTTTCAACACCCAGCACACTGCATTTCACAGCTTACCTCCAGACCTCATGGCCATCCTCAACGACCTTCCAAGAGTCGAAGTCACCATCCGTGTTAACGGCCAAACCCTCGAAGAGCACCGAGACCGCCATCTATCCGAAGCCCCTGAAACAATCTCCCGGTACATCGAGATTCAGTCCGGGCAGACCTTTGAGGTACACATTAAGACGAATCCTGGCGCAATCCGTGGGGCAGGCCACAAGTATGTCATTGATGTGGATGGCAACAAGGTCGACTGGGGACTCGTGGAGCCTAGACACTGCGTCGGCTCTCCCAAGGTCTCGATAAGCAAAGGTACCCGAAGGAAGGACGGGATGTTTCGACCGTACAAGTTCAATCTCTTCACGACGGGTGCGTCCAGCATCATGACCATCAGATACTGTGCAGCCGACGCTAACTCGTACACAGACGACGAAGGATCCAAAGCCCAAACCTCACAAACCAGAAATCTAGGCACCATCGACGTCTGTATCTACCAGCTCTCAACCGTCACCAAACTCCCAGAAACCCCCGATCCCGCTGCTCGGAAGAGGAGCACGTCCTCTCTGATCCTCCCAGCCCCTTTGGAGCCCCTGTCAGAGAAAGCTGTGAAGCTTCAGGAGCTGTCTCATACGGTTGGGTAAGTAATATGCTATCGATTTCGTGGATTGGATTGTTGACACTTGCACAGGTTCGCGGATGCGCTGCCCGTCGGTAAGAAGAGGAAGCATATGACGCGAGTGGTGTACGCCAGCGGTATTCCTATTGCTACGTATCGGTTCTATTATCGCTCGAGAGGTAGGTGTCCATTGATGTCCCCTGAATGGTGAAGAAGCTGACGATGATTTGCGCAGAGAGTCTGAAGAATCTGGATATCGTTGCTCGGACTCCGCCGCCGCCTATGCTGGAGGATATGCGTCCTATCAAGCGGGAGGATGAGGACTAGAGTCGCTGAGCGAAGAGACCTGCGTTTTTCGGCATCTGAAGTTGGGCACATAGACCGGAAGAAGGACGCAAAGGAGATCAAACAAGAGAATTAGGACGACCATCCACGTCCCAAGAAGGCGGCTCGTCGGTCGGGCGAGGGAGAGTTGATTCGACTAGATTGACAGACAGGAAGAAAACTTGGTGGGACATTTCTCCCTGTATGCTCTGAGAAATGAGACATGACCTTCGTTCCCTTTGTTCTTGAACATGTATAGCATCAAAAGTAAACCAGCGACTTCCTTCACAAGCTTGTGTTTCACTAGCGCGCCTGACCCCGGTCGACCTTTCATTAAGCGAGACTTCACATGCAAGCAAACGCAGCAGCGACGCCTAAGCCCGTGCACCTTCCGCTTTCTCTTGCGTTTGACGTTCGCGTTTCTTCTCACCACCTACATCGCACCTTCATCAACATCGAACAGCACCACGCCCCCACAGCAACCGAACCACTGAACAAGCCCCCGCATACCACCAGGCTCAAAGCGCGGCCATGGCGGTCACTGAAGACTTTCCCGGCATTGAGGTCACGGTGGAAGTTGACGGTGTCGCATTGAAGGAATACGAGGATAAAGATGAAGCAGAGCCGGCGAAGACTGTCACACGCTACATCGAGGCCGCGCATGGCAAGAACTTTACAGTTACAGTCAAGATGTCCAAGGGTTTCAGGTTGAGGAACAACGCTCTTTCTTTCCAGGTGTACGCCGACGGAAACCTGGCGAGCCGAAAGGTTTTCAATCAGAATGATGCAACAAGCGGAAGAACATTGCGAGTCGAGGGCTTTCATGATCTTCAGCATATCACCAAGTTCCGGTTCGACGAGCTGCACACCGGTGAGGGCAATAATCATCCAATCTCTCCGGTATCCCACTGACATTGACAGTTTCAGATGACCGGTCGATCAGGCAGGAGGCCTCAAAGCTCGCCAGCCTGGGTACTTTGAAGATCAAGATGCATCATTCCACGATCACGGGGAGCACCCCAGCAGAAGCGAGAGTGAGGAAGCAGCCGGCCACGATGGGCACCGTCTCTGAGAAGGCTCTGAAGGGCAAGGCTCTAACGCACAGCGTCGGGTAACATCGAGCTCTTCTTTCCAAACACATAAAGTGGACGTCTAACACCTAGTAGATTCGGCGACGTTGTTGCGCGCAGGGCGAAGAATATGACGAATACTCAGCGCGTTGGCGACATCGTCACGTTCGTTTACCGCTATCACTCTTTGGGTACGTATAGTCGTCCGCTGGCATGAGATATTGTGTCTAACGTGCATCATCTAGAGTCGCTGAAGGCGCTGCTCATCATTCCGCGAGATCCATCGCCTCAGCCTCTACCACTCGAGGAGCGAGACTTCGACAGTCTCAGCAGGGAAAACCTTATGGAGCTCCATCGTCGTGCACGAGAGGCTAGAGTATGTGGAAGTGAATATTTGATAGACCAGAGCTGACCATATGCAGGGACAAGAAGACACCAAGCCCAAGATCAAGCGCGAGCGTGCTGACGAGAACCCCCGGCCACGCAAAGTCTCCCGCCCAAGCGCCGGCGATGTCCAGCTCGAGCTCAACGATGAGGGCAACTTCCAGCAGTCCTCCACTGCAAGTCTTGGTCGAAAGGAGCAAGAGGTCATTGAGCTGGATTAGGAGCCTCCTGAAGGATGCCAGAGCGGTAAAAGGTGGCCATGCCATTTGAGTGATGCGATGCTCTCAGGGGGAGAGTGCCGTTCGATGCGATCCCAGATTCTGACGGTGTTGCAAGCCATGCGGTACTAGCTGTGTCTCCTTTGTCTTTGAATGAATCAATCAATCTGGCTTGGTTTCCGGGCTTTTCAATGCCAGAATCACTGGAAATTCAGGAAGGTCGAAGATCAGTCATGACGCGCAGCGACCATGCTTGTCACAGTACGGATGGATAGATGAGCGTTCGACGTGCGATGGTTTGCAATTAGGATGGGCAAGCTGTGCATCACGCACTCGTCTCACCCAGCCCAAACATGCGTATTGAATTCCGCCATGCGCTGCGAATGAATTAGCACTCGATCAATAGCAACAAACGACAGATATTGAGCACTCACGCCTCAGCAACCTCCTCCACCGGCAACCCCTTCACCTTGGCCACACACCACGCAACCCGTCCAATCGTACAAGGCTCATTCCTCCCCTTGACCATACACTCCTCATTCCACTTCTCCTTCTTCACCGCCTTGGGCAACGGCGGCGCATCCTCCACAAACTTTGCACTCGCCTGGCTCGGCCGCATTTCACACCAGGGCCCATCCGTTTCGATCTGTAGCCTTTCCAATGGAACCTCCTTCACCACCGCGAGATTCTCCTCCGTCTTGAGACTGCACCCGTTGATGCCCACATCAAAGCCGAGGTCGACGATCCGGCGCATTTCCTCCAACGAGCCCGTAAAACTGTGCACCACACCCCTCCTCGGCAAGCGCTCCAGCCTCGCCGACAGAATCCTCTCAAAATCCTCCGCCGCCGCCCTCGAATGCAAGAAAAGCGGCAATCCCACCTCCACCGCCACATCGAGCTGTTTCTCAAAGAACTCAACCTGCGTCTCCTTATCCGCATGTTGCAACCGATCATAATCAAGTCCAATTTCCCCAAACGCCCTCACGAAACCCTTCTCCTTCCCCTCCACGGCAACCTTCTTCAGCGCCGCGAGTAAAGCCTGCGGTCCATCTGGATACTTCCCGAACGTCTTCGCCGAGCAGGGATGCACTCCCACCGTCGCGTAGCAGAGTCTCGGGTGTTGTTCGGAGAGGGCTATCGCGGCGCGGGATTCCTCGAGGTCGGAGCCGGTGATGAGGAGTTTGCGGACGTGGGCGGTGCGGGCGCGGGTTAGGATGTGTGGGAGGTCGTTTTCGTGGGCGCGTTTGCCGTGGTAGACGCCGGTGAAGATGGGATCGGTGAGGTTGATGCCGATCTATTCCTGAGTGCTTCGTGTTAGTCCAGGGGTGTTTGAAGATGTGGTGTGGTGGGACTGACATCTGCGTAGCGGAGGGTTGGGGTTTCGCCGTTTGGGACGGCGCTTGTGGAGGCCATTTTGATGTTTTGAAGAGGGAGAAAGGAGCGGAATCGAGATATTTGTATTGAAGCTTTTGGTAAGGCCCCCAATCGAAGCGCCAGGCGGGCATTCATGGGTGAGTCGAAGTGGGAGTCATGAGGTGAAGTCGAAGCTCCGGTGTCTCTAAGAAGTTTAACCAATGACGTCGTCAAAGTTTGATGGACGATTTGATTGAAACCAGCAGTTCACTTCAAATGTATTCTCTATCTTCTATAACTTCGCCCTCCCAGCATACCACTCCAACCTCCGTCCCCTCGCATACGGATGCCCCTCCCCTCTACTCACCAAGAAGTCCAAATCCAACGTACTTACCAACCCAGGCTCACACTGCCTCAAATCTGTGATCCCCACCAACGCCATCGCCGTCGCGAGCTCCGTCTTGAGGATATCGATCAGATGCTGCACGCCTTCCTCGCCATAGTGGGCTGCGAAGAGGAACGGACGGCCGAGGCCAACGGCTGTGGCGCCGAGACAGAGGCATTTGAGGATGACGGAGCCTCGCCGGATGCCGCTGTCCACGAGGACTTCGAGCTGGGAAAAGATGGAGGGGCAGTTGAGTTGGCATTCGAGGAGCGTCATGATGGCGGGTGGGGAGCTGTTCATGGCATTAGCAAGGTGGACGTTAGAAGTGGAATGGCGAACTCACGTATCGAGATTCCTCCCTCCATGATTCGAAAGCAAGACCCCATCCAGCCCAGCATCCGCGCACATCTTCGCATCCTGCCAGCTCTGAATGCCCTTGGCAACGATCTTGCCGTCCCAGTGCTGTCTCAGCCATTTGAATTCGTCCCAGGTGAAATCAGGGGCGATGTAGCCTCCCATTAGTCGTCCAATCCCACCACCTCTCTGATCGTTGCTGCCCTTCATACCACTCATGGGCGTGCTGAGGTTCTCGTCCATTTTGACCCGCTCGTCGGCTTCTCGCTTGCCGGGCATCGGAGCGTCTACTGTGACCAAGACGGTGTCCACGCCCAAGCTTCGTACATGCTTCAACAGTTCCTCGCTCTTACGGCGATCTTTGTTGACATAAAGTTGGAAGAAGAACGCATGAGACCCACCAGGTATACTCTGGACAACCTCCTCAACAGGAAAGCTGGCATTGGTCGATATCCCCTGAGGCACTCTCTCCTTGATACACCCCTTCGCAATCGCTTTCTCCCCATCTGGATGAATCATCTTGACCATAGCCGCCGGAGCCACAAAGATCGGCAGACCAACTTCATGTCCCAGTATCCTCGTCGATGTATCGACGTTCTTCACATCCCGCAACAACCTTGGCCGAAACCATATCCTGCCAAAGTACTCCTTGTTCCTATCCCGCGTCAAGCAGTTCGTATCCGCGGACGAGTAGAAAGCCCATGTCTTCTTGCTGACCGTTTTCTCCGCGATATCTTCAAAGTCTTGAGCGTTGATCACGGCGGAGAGGGGAGGTTTCTCGCTGAGCTGGAGCTCGGGTGTGGCGGTCGGCGGGGGTTTCTGCCATTCTTCTGTGATGGTGCGTTTGTCGAGCTGGCCGATGTATTTGGACGGGTCGAGGTTCTTCGGGAGTAAGGAGGGCGTGTGGATGGTGGAGTAGGTGGTTGTTGCGTCGCGGCCGGCGTGTTTCCAGATTACTGCTGAAGGTCAGACACTGTTTGGAGGGGTTGAGGATGGTCATTTTCTTACCCTCAGGAGCACCTGGATGTTCTGGTGCGAACTCGGTCAAGTCCCAGACATTGCCATCGACCACGATCCAGCAGTCTTCTGGTGTGTTGTGCTTGGAGATCTCCTCAACAGACAAGAGCTTGGGGGTAGTCATTGTCAAGACAGTGTACGAAATGGAAGAAGAGAGAACAAGAACGACTTGCCACCTACAAATGCCCTCCTCATGGACTGTCGGAGCACCTCCGTACTTGTTAAGTTGGTTGATGTGCCGTCGGCGTCTGATGAGTGAGGTTCAAGGGCGGTTTGCCTTCGGTGCAGCAGTGGCCGAGAACTGCATCTGACGGCAGGCCGCACCTAACAATATCTTAACCTACATGACCTAGGCAGGTGCTCGATTGACCCTTAATCCTTGTTATTAGATAGACCTTACTTCACTTCTCGCTTTACTTAAACCTCTCTTTTACTGAAAATAATACTATTTAAACGCCTATTATCGCTCTAGTATAACTTTATACGCCGCTACCTTCGTACTCGCTTTAAACTACTCGTACTACTCGTAATCTAAAGATAATAGCGATAATAGCGAGTATAGCGACTTAAACACGGTATATACTCGCCTAAAGTGTTCGTAAAGCCGTTACTAATAATCTATATAGATACCGCCGCCCTACGACTAAAAGCGAGTACTACTCGATTACTAAAGACGACTTTAATATCCTCGTCGTATAGTACTCGTAGGCAGCCGCCTAAGTAAAACGTAACCTTAATTAGAGGCTTAAGAAGTAC